>NW_020526519.1:0-49870 GCF_003368295.1 Carassius auratus | reverse complement strand
TTTCCTATTTCTAAAAAAACATTAGTGAAGCCAGGAAATGATGACATATTTGCATGTTTTCTGTGAGACGGCTATCATATATCTTTGCACACTTGAAAGTTACAGCGAAGCCTGTCAGCTCGGCTGATTGCCATTCAGATCCAGACCCTGAAGAACCATCTGTAGACGGACATTTAGAATTCAGCTCATGACCTCATGATAATGTTTCATCAGCAGAAGCAGATAGAAGTTTGGAAAAAAATAATAAATGAAATAAAAAAGCACCCACTCCAACCTAGTCTGCCCTGCTCGCATCATCAGATCACGTCCGCTGCAAGAATAAGGTAGTTGCTTCAAAGTTCTCCCTTCAAGGGCCTGACTGGAGACGCAGATGTGTGCTAAGAAGCGCAGTGATCTCTTAATAAACAACGCTGTTATCCACATGGCCTAATAATGGTAAAGTGTCAATTCATTAGCTCTAATTACTAAAAACCATAAAGAGCAACAGGGAAGACATACTGTAACTAATTTTCCAAGCGCGCTGTAATTCTTCAGAAACATTGTTCAAAGGCTCTCCTGATGTCTTCGTATGAATGGCAGAAAGTGAATCTAAGAAAAATGATTTGCAACACCTCCTATTGAGATAACTGAAAGCCTTTCCAAATGGCACGGAGACAAAAACTTTCTAATGTGTCCAAGATTTGGATGGCTACCGTGGAGAGGAAAAACAGAGAACAAATTGTGAGCGTTATGAGATTATATAGCTGGCGATGAGGCAGCATAACTGTTATCATGCAGTGTCAGAAATACTATGGAAAGCTGCCAGCAGGAAATGGACTTGTGTGTATGTGTTACAAATAGCGATATTCTGCGTTGTTGTGAATTGTAAATGCAGTACCCACACATACCTACTTCTCACAGCCTGCATGATGCCAGCAACCCGATAAAAAGAGTGGGGATCGCTGTGGTGTCCGCTGCTCTTTGGCAAACCATTAACCTTTTGTTTGGTAGAGAGAAGTGCATTAATTTGTGCTCATGAAATGCTTCTAACAATCAATATCATCTGCAGGAAATACCGTGATCGCAATTGGCAGACAGTTTTCTCTGTGGCAATTTATAAAACTGACCGACCCAGCTCGACTTTGGAAAATTCTAATACCAACATCATATGAAGCAGACTGTGTAATTGCCTAATTTAGTTTAATTTATCATTTTTTAATTATTATTAGTAGTAGCCTAGTATTAATAGGGTTTAGAAAGGGTCCCTGAAACTGATGCATGACTCCCTTTAAAATTAACATTGTTATGTTATAATGAGTGTCTCTTCACCTTTTTGCAGACAACCGAACAAATTGAAAAGAGCCTAGCCAGAGTAACAAGAGCAAGAATAATGAGTTCTTGTCTTTTTTCGATGCTGAAGTGAAGTGTTGGTGACACAGCATATGGAGCTGTACAGATGTAGGGGGTAGCAGGTGGAGCAAAGAGAGGCAGAGAAATGTGCAAAGAGGATCCTGTAGGAGGAAATAGAGATAGCCTTTCATTTGAGACCAATAGCACATGGGAGATGGAGCATCATGTAGCAGACACTTGAGAATCGTCCATCTGTAAGGTAATAAATTCCAATGCGTATTAGGCATCCAGTTTCACCCACACTTCAGCCATCATCTCTCACACGAGGCACACACAATCGACCCTAGGTAGAGCATTGTGAATGAAGAACTGATTGTTGGGCTAAAAGAGCACACAGGTTCTGCTGTAGACAGGTACAGACTGCTTTAATGCTTGCTTTGTGATGCACATAACAAAGCTAACTTAAATTATAGCTAATGTCAAGAGAGGGACGTATGTGCCTCAGAAAGTTTGTTTTACATTTGCATACACTGTCATGAAAGGACTGGAGGTGCAGTGTTGATCACTGTCCTTAGTTTCCAGCTAATTTCACAATGTAATGTCTAATTAATCACTGTGTTTAATAGCAGTCGCTGAACAATTGTCATTTTAAATTTAAAGACCAGTTGGTTTTAATAAAAAAAAAAAAAAGAAAAATCAATCAATTCATACACATTTCTGTTAAAGAAGTATGACTAATGAATCCACAATTCCTGGATTCCAGCCACGGACAACATCCACATCTTCAGCTTCAAAGCTATGTTGTTACCTAGTGCTACAAATTCAAAAAATGCGCTGGAAAACCAAAGTCGGAAAAGTGTGGGCACACCTTTTGACTGATAGGATATATTCAAGGAGAGCAAACATAGATTTTACAGAGAAATACTTGTATTTGACAACCATCAAAATAACACTTCTCTCACAAAGCCTGGCACAAAGTGTATATTAAACTATTCAAGCATGTATATATTTTAGATGCTACACTGCCGGTAAGTCTCCATTCGACCCTGAACAAGCGCTCATCATTGGGACAATCAGAAGTACTGTCAAATCACACACTTAATCAGAGGTGGTGGATGCTGATGAAAACCCTATAATACAGAACAAAAACTCCCCATTGTTCCCGCACACTGACATCTGCAGCATTAGATGTCCTCCTCTGTCCTCTCCTCGCTAACTACCCCGCAGGGGAACAGCCAGCTAAGCGGCATTTACAGTGTTTTCAATTGGATATGATAAGCTAATTCCACAGACCGGCATTTCTGATTCCCTCTAATGTTATTTTTCTTTCTTTTTAACATGGCCAGCCTGGCCCGCGAGCAGTAAAAGTTGAAATTGGACAGCTTTAGATTGCGCGATTGCCCGAGATATTTCAATTACCGGAGATTAACCCGTGCAAACAAGTGCATCTGGCGCCATCTCTGATCTCGACTAAAGTCTGTCTAAGGCAAGAGACTATGACAGGGAACTGCCATATGGAGGGAAAAAATAATTATAGCAACTTCCTTCTCGCTCAGAAAAATGACTTCCCAAGATCATTATGTCCCACAGCAGGTACTTTACTTATTTTAGTGATAAATGTTCACCTTCGCTCAAACTACTGACACTAGAAGAACTTTTTAAGCCGGGATGGATGGCTTGTGATGTCATGATTGAATGATGCCTTATTTTATCAATATTAAATAAATTAACAATACTGGTAAGCCTTGCATAAATAACTAAATAAACACAATAAACATTTAAATAAATAACACAATATCCCAACTCACATTTTACAGATATATTGATCTGGAGATTGCATTTATGGCATTTTCTCTTTTCAGAGCTGTCAATATATAAACTATTATTTACTAAACACTTTACAAACAAAAAATATATGGTGTAACATTATTTGAACAGTTGCAAATGCAACAGCACTAACAGTAGTTATTTTCTACATACATTTTAAATAAAAACATATTATGTTTTTTTCACATATTATTAGGAAAAAAAAAATATATATATAAAAATGGTATGTATTACATTACAAAATGATTACAAAAGTTAGTAAGCACAGCATTATAAGACCATGCTCTCATTTACTTTCATTCATTTCAACCCTTTATATAAAATGTTTGAAAAACTCAAACATGCATTATTGTGGATTCCTTATTAAGAAGATGTATTATAGGGAGCAGTATACCAAGAAAGATACATTTACAACTGAAATGGTCCATTGTTTGACAAATTAAATTTTTGCTGACCAGCTGTAGAATCACCAGAAATATCAGTCAGTCAGCATACGCATCATTAATTTATCAGCTGTGGATTAGATGAGCCCCATCAATCCTGGTATTGACACTTTAAACACAGCAGTGACCTGCTATAATGCTATGGCTTTATCTGATTCTTGCTATAAAGTGGCTCATAAAATGGTTCCTTGTAACTCTAACCACAAATTATCCAATGATCCAATCAGGCTATTGATTCGCTCCTGCCTTGTTTTAATCACCTTTATACATACATTAGCACAAGCAAAATCAGTCATGACTGGGCAATTTGCTTAGTTAAGACAGTCCATCGTCATACAATAATGTCACATTCTGCATTTGTAAAGAGTAAATGTTAATTTTAAATAATATAAAAGTCCTTCAGTAATCATTTAACTGATTTGATGCTCAAGAAGCATTATTATCAGCATTGAAAGTACTGTATTTAAGAAATTAAAATAAATTAACATATTTAGCAATAATTAATTAAATTGATAAAAAAAAAAAAAAAGTACAAGAAAATGCTGTTAATTTTCACCATCTTAATAATGTTTTATTGCAAATAATTGTAATAATCCAGTGAATTATTATTATTATTTTTTTGCAAAAGGAGTCTGACAACAGCCAGTTCTCCATGCAGAGATCTGATCACATAATCATTCAGTCTGTCTGGAATAACATGAAAAAACAGAACAAACTGAGACTTTATCAAGAAGAACTGTGGCAACGTCCTGCAAGACACTTCAAGAAACTTACATGCAAATCAGTACTGTGACCATCGTTTGAGTGTAAAACAGCTTTTGCCCTTGATACGCTTGCAGAGTTTTTTTTTTTTTAGGAAGCTGCAGGTAGGTTTCTTGAACCATCTTGGAGAGGTTGCATTTTTTATTTTTCAACACACACACACACACACGTATATATATATATATATATATATATATATATATATATATATATATATATATTCTGAATAATAGAAAGTGCAACCTCTCCAAGATGCTCCAAGAAACCTACCCGCAAAGCTACCTGAAAACCCCTCTATATATTAACTTTTCTAAGTTGATAGGGGACACTGGCCAGCCTTGCAGTACAGGTGTACAACACCATGATGCGGCAGTATGTGATGACAAATGGTGCATGCAGAGGTAGAAATCAAAAAGTAATGCGTTACAGGGAGAAGGTGAAGGAGGGTGAAGCTGATCTATCTGTCCGTAGCTCCTCCCAAATGTGGAGGTGCCTCTGCGTTAGATTTCCTCAGAGGCCAATAACTCTGCTTGAGAAGGGATTACGCCAGTCCAAAGGTCTGGGTCACCACAAAATAGACTTGTTCCAATAGCCATCTATCGTGTTCGGCACACCTTTTAATGCAGCATGGCCACGCTTTCCTGCAGAATAATATTTACAGGCTGCAGCAATGCATTTGAAATCATGAAGGCCTGAAGGCCGATTCAATATTGGTTACATTTAGGTCGATATTGATTCTGCATAATCATTAAAGGCGGCAGCCTTTCACCCTTCATCTCATCGGGAAGGTCGGTGCTTTAAATTCAAGTCTATGCGACTTCATGAACTGGAGTGGCACTTAAAGTCACACTCTACAAGAGATATGGGCGCTGTTTGCCCTGAATATAAAGGAAGGAGAGCTGTTCCAGATTAAGGTGACCTGAAAAGACCAGAGCTATGTTGGTAAGGTGACTCGCAATACACAAGACAATGGCCTTTAGTTTCCTGAAATAAAAAAATATCAGAAAAACACAGCTCATTTGAATATTTGGACCAGAGTATGTGAGTGGAGTGGAGCATGAACAATTTTCCCTCCGCGTTCTAAGAATTTAATAATCACTCTGCTCCAGGTTCCCCATTTCCTGCTGCTCGCTCCACTCCGCGCTCCACTCCACGCTCACCGATATCAGAAACAACACTCCGCATCTGAAGTAATTCACTTCAGCATGTTTGAACCACAGTTCAACTTCTGTTTAAAACGTATATTAAAAAAATAAATTAACTAACAGTTTCAAAATGGCTTATTGGAACACTAGTGTGCAAACTGTTTTCCTACAAAATGACAAGCTAATAACATAAGTCAGCATTAAAAGGTATAATTGCCGCTTTTTGCGGAGCAAATTTTGTTTGTGATGAAAGATTTTTGTCAGTTATTTTATCTACGGATCGATGCATTTCTTACAGGTTTCTGCTCATTCGAAATCGGATACAGATGAAGTATCAGTGTAAGATTATATCCGTTTGAATGCATTATTGAGAGAGCTTGAATAAGTGTTGTAGTACTTGTTTAAATCAAGCTTTCAGCTGAAAATATATAGGCTATATCTAAAAGGAACTAACTAATTCCTTGAGAACTAAACGTTATAACTTCCCGCTCAATTCCATAGCCTTCACATTCTTTCTGATTTTAGGGATCCCTCTCTATAAAGCAAGCTAAATGATTAACATGTGAATTCTAGCTAAATATGCAGTTATATTACGAGTCGTTGGCATGAATTGTACTCGTAATGGAGCAGTGGTGGAGCGCTCCTGAAGCGAGAGAAAACCACAACGCGCCTACTTTTTAAAAATCAGCTCCTCGCTCGAGTCAAAATCACACTGCTCCACTCCGCGCTCTGCTCACATACTCAGATGCATGAATTCAGAAACTAAGTCCGGCTCAGGCTGTGCACACTCCAGCGGTTCGCATGACACAATGTGTGGCCAGACCTCATTTGCCCCAATTGAAAGCATATTTACACTCTCTGAATCATTCCCTATCATAACATTGTGCACATTCACTGCCCCGGAAATACTACACGGTGAAAAAGTGACCGATCTCAGCCACAGCATCAGGCTGTAGTGTTTATAGTGTAGGGGGGTGGGCGCTTTGGATTCTAGAGAGCATTTGATTGGTCAGAAGATTTTGATGAGATGATGAAATACGATGTTACATAAAAAAAAAAAAAAAAAAAATGTTGAGCTGTTAACCCATAGTTAATTTTCTTTCCCAATGAAAAACTTTCACACACCTACAGAAATTCAACACAAATCTATAAACCTAACCATAACTGACCCTACAGTCTCAATGGCCATCATGTAGTACTTTAAATACAGTGAATTTCCATTAACAGTTTTTTTTTTTTTCCTACTTTTAGATGCTACTAGGAAGTTCAGTAATCTATCCAGCTAGCAATGAATTAAAACTACTGTTTTACATTAATCAAATTTCAATTCATTTGTTATAATTAAATGAATATGAATAAAATATGCAAAGGATTATCTAAGTCATTAAAGCACTAATTAGAACAAAGCACTTATATTATAATACTCAATGTCTGAACAATCACGGCTCTAAGAAATTACAAAGCACATTTGAATCGATGAAGCAAGCGGTTTGCTAGTTAACACTGCCTTTTGGTTACTCCAATAAATAACTGCATTTTAGATACAGCTGCAAGAATTTGGTTCTAAAGCTCAGTTTTTGTTTTTCTTCAAAAGGAACATAAAATGCTAAGAATTCTCCGCAGAGAGGTGGGGATCAAAATAAGACAATAATTCTGAAGTATTCACATAGTAATGAAAAATGCAAACACAAAATTAAGAATAAAAGCTTGCACAAAGACAAGACAAAGCGGGACATAAAATGAGTGATCCATAAAAGATCATATTCAAATGTATGCAAACAAAAGCTTTACAGGAGGATAAAATGTTATCATGGGAGGGAATACAAACAGATTACAGATAAAACAAGGGATGTTTAGACGTCAAACTAATGAGGAAAAGCACAACTGCGTGTGGCGTCATCCGCAGGGAATGTCATTGGGGAGTTTTGTTACCGAGACCTGAGAGCAGAGACCTTTTGAAGCCCAGGCTGAAAGCTTTCTTTAGGATAGCATCCCTAGTGAGCCAGATAGCTGAAAAAGTAGGTTATGGAGATTTAAGTGCAAACAGATGCAGGTCAGGACTTCATTTTTTCTGTATTATGAAGACAACAAAGAGACTTCTGTGACTGTACACAACGCTCAAAGCTCAGAGGGAGGAGTGATGTAACTTGCTAATCATTTAGCAGCCATTTTTTTCCCCTCACAAAAGCAACCTACGGAACATTTGCAGATCACCTGGAGGTTTAATATCTTGCTCAAGAGCTTCACAAGAGCCGGTAACTGACAAATTTGGTTACCACCAAATAGTCTACAACAAATACATTAAAAACTGCAGTCTCTGAAGAACATGGGATGCAGACAAAAACATGTACCATCCTCAGAAGTGGTAGAAGGACAGGTTAGCAATTGACTGAACACAACCATGAGTTTAATGAAAAAGAATAGGGAGCAGAACAAGAAAACAAGTTGCAAACTTTGAAGAAAAGCCTCAAGGATGTAGAACATAGTCAGGCTGGTTTAAAGGGTTTGTTGGCGGCCAAGAGCCTGAATGAAGGACCAAAGTTGTTCCACTGTTTGAATCGTGATGGACAATAACATCCTTGCAGCCTTCACCTTCCAATCAGCCTTTCTTACCTCTATAAACCTAAACATATTCCATATATCTCGACTTGAATGGGACTCTTTATAACCTGTGTTTTAATAATGAATTAAAGCATGTTAATGTTTCGTTAAAAGTCCATGTTAATAAGCACAAGAGAATTATGGGAAGGACATCAATAAAATAATGTATAAAAGTCAGATTGCAGTGATTGGTATAGCTATGATGCATTCATCCTTCTTGTGATTAGGGGCAGCTGAGAAACACACTTTTATTACAATCCAATTTTCTGCCAGCCATTCAGAAGTTGGCCTTCATCTTTGATTTGAGGCATGCTTTTTTTTTATAGTACTCATATAATGGCAACATTCTCATTCTCATCTCACTATCATGCAGTAGACAGTCTTGGCAAGATAGTATTTACAAATGATTGTGTGTGTGTGTGTGTGTGTGTTAATATAACTATATTATAATAATATTAATAAACAAATAAGGTGGATAAATGTACAGTCATAATAATTCTTGATTTATTATCTATATAACTCCACTATTAAATAAATATTTTAGACCCTAAACCTACTAAATTAGAAAAATAATCATTAAGATAGTATTTAGATACAAATTCCAAGTATGGGACATCATACTAGGACACATTTGTCATATACTGTCCCTTCCTTTTTTATAGTAACATTTCCGTATGAAAGTGTGTTTCAGTATTGAAGAAGAAACAACAAATGATGTAGAATCAGCATAAAAAGCTAATGAAAGCGTTAGCTGGTCTTCTTGCTTAGGTTTCTATTTCTTTACTGCTAATCAACCTTCGGCAGTTAGAGAGATGATTTTCATTTCTCAAGCTGTGATGTCACAGGTGGTAAGACGAAGAGGGAGAGAGCGGGACACAAGAGAGCAAAACGCCAGTCCCCTCGCTTTATTAACACAAGTCCATTCTCTACTGCAATCTCTGCTAATTAAGGTCACCATACTCACATCATAAATATTTCTCTACACCCACACACAAGGTCTGCTAGCTATGGCAGCACTGCCTTAGGCATGGAAAGCTATCTCTTTCTTTCACTCGTTCTTTTTCATGCTACTTCTATTTCAAGGCCAAAAAAGAATAAGTCTGGTAATTAGCAGGGTCATTTTTTTTCCATTTCTTTTTTCAATTCGTATCAGGGAGGAAAGTATTTTCAAGATGTTCAGACGCTTGCGTTAACCACTAAATGACAGTGTTTCCTTCTTGAACACAGAAACCTATGTGATAAAAATATCATGTAACATAGCAACTGTTCAATGATAATGTGCCACAGTCACACAAAATTATTGATCGTGACCTATGACCTTTAAGGGGCTTTGAGACAAACCTGACGGGGTCCTGGTGAGAGGCGGCTTTGACATTTTACTTGTTTTTCTTCAAAAGGGTAAATCCACACATTATATTTGCAGATTTTGTTTTAGATTGCTTTTATGCTAAAGGGTCAGTGTCTGAAAGCTGTGAATGTGAACCTGAAAAAAGCCCTAGCACAGTTCTAGAAATAAATAAACAAATAAATAAATAATGATGTCTAATTTTTCTGATGATGTGATCTTTGGATCTTACTTTTTTCCAACTTAAATATTTAACAAGTTCTTACAAGAATCACTAGGGAATCTAATTTTGCCAATTTACTTTTCTTGTTGTACATGGTTAATGTTTTGCTTAAAGTTTGTCTTTGTAATCTTTAATCAACAATACACTGGCACATACTCTAAGTCTAAGACTAATCAGTTCCCAATGGATAAAAATCAATGCTCTAATATCTAATACAACATCCACACCAGTCTTACAACACTGGCTGAAACTAACAGAAAGCTGAAAGCACCACATAATCATAGTCCTTAAATTTTTGCCTCACAAATGTCGTACAAAAATGTTGACAGTTCACTCAAATAACCAAGCATTTATTCACCTCCAAACTTATATGCAATGCTTTCTCTTGTGGAGCACAGAATATATTTTGAATAATGTTTTGAATAAGGTTTAATATTTTTCATATAATACATTTCAATGTGCAAACCAACATTGGAGCCCATTACCTTTCACTTTCAAAACATATTATTTTGTGTTTCACAGAAAGGAAAGCACATACATTTGGAGCAACATAACGGATGAACTCTCCCTTTAAGCCATCTCTGCACATTAAACCGAGGTATGAGGAAGCATTCTAACATTAAAAAATGGCATGCTTCACCTTCAAAGCCAAACACATTGTTATTAACCTTACGGCTAGCAAACCTAAGCAGATCTGCTAAAAGCAACCGGTGTGGAGGATGATCTAAAGTCAGCAGAAGCAGTAAATGGATGTAAATATGAGTGAAATTATATGAGATTTTCCAGAGATTTTCAAGAGATGCACGGGTCATTGGGTCACACTGCGTGAAACAACAAAGTTTACATCACTATTCTGCTTTCCCTTTGACAGCTGACATATGTGTGTGGGATGATGCGTTTGTGTTTTTGTACACCAAAGTATGTGTGATTGTGTGTGTCTGTCTGTGTGTGCCAGAGAGAGACAGAAAGAGAGTGAGACAACAAACATGTGTCAACAGGTTCACATTAATAAACCACATCTCAGCTGTGCTACATTTCTTTAAATAATTGAATAACCTTTTAAATTGCCAGTTCTTTTATAATGCAATGCATTACAGGATTGTAGAACAATAGACAATAGAACCACATGCTCTTGCAGTCATTCATAGTCTACGAAGTGAATATGAGAAAAAAAATGAAATCATTAACATTAACCATTAAGTGAATGTCAGAATGGCTTTCTGAAGAGATAAAGCCTACCTCATACTCACATTTGCTAACCTGTATTTCTTACAGGATTAAATTGTTGTAACATTTCCCAAGATTATTGTTTTACAAATAAAATGTAATCTATATTCATATTCAGGTACCAGTTCTGTTACTATTGATTGCAAGAGAAAGTGAGAAAACGAAAGAGAGAGCGCTGCAACGCATGACCTCTATTTCATCAGGCTCCTTGACCCCGACAGGAAACAGTGACTATTGATTGGCTGGAAAAACGGACATGAGCTGCTTGGCTGTTCTTTATTCTGAGATCATACCAGTGAGAGAACCTTTTATTTGATGAAGTCAGGGAACGGCACTTCCTTCAGGTTAATTCTGTGTGTGGGTTCCTAACCTACCTGCTTTAGGGACAAATTTGCAGAAAAATGTTCCCGGAATGTAGTTTTATTTGAAAAACTCATTTTGGGGACATTCTCAAAGGGAAAAGAGGTGGATACATTAGTATAGTATATTTATTCGTCTCCTTTTTTTAAGAATATTTTTATTTATCAAGGACACATTAAACTGATCAAAAGTGACGGCAAACAATTTCATATCGCTCAAAAACATTCAATTTAATGTTCTTTTGAATTTTCTATTCATCAAGTATCACTGTTTTCACAAAAAGTACAAACAGGAAAAAAAGTTTTCAGTTGTCATAAAATGTATCAAAATGCATAAAAATTTGATAGTAAAGTTTGTGGACAAACTTTAAGTTGGCATGAAAAGCCTATCCAGAAGGTTTGAAGTAGTTTTAAAAGCTTAGAGTTTGAGGGTTTTCAGTTTTTAACTAATTAGAAACTAATTAACTACTTAAAACTTTAAAACTAAATAAGTTTTGAAGGCAATGCAACCTGTCAGAAAAAAATAAATAGATAAATAGAAAGATATATAAATATATAATAAATTGTATACTAACATGTTGCTAGCATGATTAGCAAGTGACTAGTATGTCGCATGATTAGCAAGTTGCTAGCATGTCATTAACGTGTTTCCAGCATGATAATCATGTCACTAGCATGTTGGTATCATGACTAGCAAGTGACTAGCATGTCATTAGCAAGTTGCTAGCAAGTCACTATCATTTTTCCAGCATGATTAGCAAGTTGCTAGCATGTCACTAGCATGTTTCCAGCATGATAAGAAAGTGACTAGCATGTCACAAGCAATATTCAAGCATGATTAACAAGTGACTTATGTCTCTAGCATGTTGTTAACATGACTAGCAAATGAATAGCATGTCCTTAGCATGATTAGCAAGTGACTAGCATGCCTGTGCCATGTTGTTAGCATGATTAGCAAGTGACTGGCATGTTGTGACAATGATTAAAAAAGTCACTAGCACGTTGTTAGCATGCTTAGCAAGTGACTAGCATGATTCTAACATGACTAGCATTAATAACATGTTGTTAACATGACTAACAAGTGACTTGCATGTCATCAGAATGATTAGCAAGTTGCAAGCATGCCACTAGCATGTTTCCAGCATGATAGGAAAGTGGTGCATGTCATTAGCATTATTAACAAGTGACTAGCATGTCTGTAGCATGTTGTTATTAATATTAGCAAGTGGCTAGCATGTTGTTAGCATGTTTAACAAGTGTATAGCTTGTTGCTAGCATGACTACCAAGTGACTAGCACGTTTTACCATGATTAGCAAAGTGACTAGCATGTTGTTAGCATGATCAGCAAGTGACCAAAATAAAAAAAAAATAAAAAAACTAAAAAAAGCTACTAACCAGCTAAGACCAGCCAAAACCAAACACACAAATAAACTGCACGATCGGCTACTTCCAAAGGAATAAAAAGATTGTTCTTTCTCCCATCTGCCGCCTTAAAGCTATTAATGATTAACTACGGACCAACAATGCTCAAATTGTCTGGACTTGTTTCCTGTCGAAGAGAAGAGTTGCTAAAAACCTAATTACAGTATGTCAGCATTAAGAGAAGTGATAATATGACTCAGAACAGAGAACGTCTGTTCTGAAATACTCCCACTCATCAGAAAAACGAATCATAAACTAATCATGTGATGTCAATATCCTGAGTCGGTGTCCTGTCAGGTTGTTATCCACTCAAAAGAGTTTCCCTGTAGGAATCATCAATAATTAATGACTCTTTCTACGAACTGAACTTTTCAGCTCGTGATATTTGAAATGAATGGAATTCAAGATGTTATTTTGAATAGTGTGTGTTGTATGACACGTCACATAAGTTATTAAACAAAACCTGCAAAGATTTTTCCCCATGTGATAAATTGAAGCATCATGTTAAGGTATGCATGCTCCGCCTTGCAACAAGTCGATTGTAAGATTGCATCGTGGGATGGACCAAATCAGCTCAGACAAAACCCCAATGTCTAAACGAATTCAGTGTGCTTGCTTCTTCACCATGGCTTGAACTACCTATCCCAACATGCTGCTAGCGTTCTTGTCATCCAGAACTCAAAACACTCCATTGAAACTTTGTGACTGCCTGAAATCTTCGAAGTCTTGCAAACAACGAAACTATCAGATGAACTTCTGAAGCTCCTACTAACCATGCAACCAACCAATCACCAGGAGGGTTTTCCCAAAAGAAGTCATCCAAATGAGAGATCTGCAACCAATCCGAGGTGCCAGGATTCCCTGAGACGAGGCTACAAGCGAATCTCCAAATACTCTAAACCTGCTTTTCAGTGCAGACAAGTAAAACAAACAAACCTAATTTCTTGCTGAAATAGTTGCAAATTGGTCTTAAGCAGTAAAGATAAGACAGATCTCTGATAAGACAGATCTCTGTTTTTGTGATTTTCTTGGTGCAATCTAAGAACAAATAACTAAAGTTACTAGACTCCTGGGACTTCATTCAAATTCCTTTAATCGTCCTCTTCAGTAACCGCATGTGTGTGTGTGTGTACGAATGTATTTGTTTTTATTAGCGCAGTTCCATGTAATATCAGTTAGTAAATAAACTAATTAAATTTAGAATCAGTTAAATTAATTAATTAGTGGAGGTCGATGATGACTTATGATCAAAATCTTTTGTCAGATGTTTGACATGAATATTTCTTCAAATACACAAATTGACACAATTAGGTAATATTAATTAATCTTTGAGAAAATATTTGAAGGTAATTGTGTATGATAATATGCATATTTTGAAGTCCAATTTAAGCATGTTAAAGGGTTACTCCACCCCAAAATTTTGACATTAATCACTTAATCACAGTATCTGCTGAACGCATGCAGGCTCGTCTGTGTCAGCCGCACTGCAAAGGATGCACTGTTTTCCTTCAAATCAAAGGGTAAATACACATAGAAAACTTATCCTTGTGTGGCAGCTGACACAGAATAGTGTACAGTTTTTCATCCAAAATATTGTATTCCAAAGACTAACAACACTTTTATGGGTTTGGAACGACAAAAAATTAAATTTTGGGGTGGAGTATCCTTTAATAATAAATATAGTATCGAACTTGATCTTAAAACTGTCCCCTTCTGTCTAAAAGCACTGGTAACTATTCTCTCAGACTGTTTACTAGGGCTGGACGAGAATATTTGATTAGTTTAATATTTGTTTGTTGGGTTGGCATTCGAAATTTGAATAATCCTTTTTTTTAACACCTGCCATTCCCCGCAAAACGGTCTTCATTCGCGCTTGAATATAGCTGTGTGAACTCTTCCGCGATGCCTGGTGGGGCACTGGATGACCCTCGGTGGACGGCACGACACTCCTCCACCGCCCAGTGGCCGGTGACGGCTCCTTCGGTTTTGGGCAGCCAGCAGGAGCACCCCATTCCCTGCTCCTCCCCACTCTGGCCCCTTGGCAAATGGCGCCATTTCCTCCACTCCCTCACGGATGGCAGCCATCCCTCCACATCTGGAACGGCTGGCAGCCTGTTCATCCGTCCCCCCGGCAACTCACTCCAGCCCACCGCCTCGAGCGTCCACGGTGGCAGACTCTCGCCCTGCTCGATGGCACCGCGGATTTACCACAGTGGCGAGGGATCTTTGGCAGCACGTCCCTCCTTCCTCCAGGGTTCAGGCACCAGTGTAACAACATAAAAACTTCACAGTCACGGGGAGAAGGAGGAAGGAGGAACCGGCGAACATTTAAATGAAAACTTTAATAACCAAATAAACTCAAAACAGCACGTCAGCCCCTCGCGGACAACTGCCGCACACAAACAAAAACAAAACACAAAAAAAAAAAATCCATGCATGGTCCTCTCTCGTCATTCACTGTCGTCGCTCCTCTTTTGTATCCTTCTTTTGTATGATTCCGGCGTCGCTCCTTTCCCACGGCTCTTGTCCCTACCCCACTCGTCACAGCCTCATTCAATATAAAAAAGAAAAAAATGTCTGGAAAGTCTGGTCTTTGCCGGAAACATTTGTCCTTATTGATATTATACCGGTTGTCTCCTTCTGTTTATTTTATTTTTCATGTCAAGAGTTGTCTTTTTTTTCTGTACTCGAACAAAGTAAATTTCTGATAAAAAAGGACTCCGAAAAACAGAAATATCTGATCATTGTCCATATCGCTATTTATATTACACAACCAAGGCAACGACTGATGCATTTGTATTGCATTCCAAATAGTTCCATTTAAGCACCACAGTGAAAAGTGAAACCGTATCCGTGCTGACTGGCCCAGATCAGCATGGAATGGAACAGTTAAGCAAAGAGAACCGTTCAGCCCGATAGTGGAAAAGAGGCTTATGAATCGCCCATGAGTGAATGTCATGAACATCATGATTCAGTCCACCTGGAAGAGAAGATATACATTTCGAAGACCTCAGCTGGGAGGACTTTAAATTGAGTGAGGACAAGACAAACCCAGTGTGCCAGATATGCGATTTGAAACTGGCCTACCACTACAGCGCATCAAGAAAAATCACCCGAGTACTACAGCATATCGTTAGGGTAAAAAACAAAAAAAAAACAATGAGCTGCTTATATCCTTTATTTTACACATGATAAAAACGTGCACTTAATTAGCTTGTAAAATACTTGCAAATATGGCAGCCATAAAAACGTACAGTAGCCCAGCCTAATAATAATTTGTCTATATTAAAAGTATTGCTTTTAACAGTAGTTCTGTAGTTTATTAAAAGTTGATTAATTCTGAACATGTAGCATGTCCATATTGCACCAAAATGCAACACTGGGTCCGCAGCAAGACGCGCACCATGCGTGAAGTCAATTGGATGAACGGTTTTCAACATAATATAAATGCAAACAGACAGACACACAGTGATTCCTGCCTTCATTAGAGAGAAAAATATGTTCAGCCCGACCCTCCGAAGCTTCTAATATTCAGTGTTGATTGCTACCGAAGCTTTGAGGCTCAAAAAAATGCTATTCGGACCAGCCCAACTATTTAACATTATTGATGCCATGCTTAAAATTGAGTGCTGAACTCAGTATTTAAGAGTCAAAAGCAGATCTTCTTTAAACAGAAAACAGAATATCTCACTCTTTTGTAAAATGTGAAATAAAACTGTGGTGTATGCCCCCTTGTATATAGCCAGGGAAATGTGTGCACTCATACGTGTTTGAGCTAAAGTCTATATATTGAGCAAAAGCAAGCGTGAGACCACGTCAGGATTTATCTGTTTTACTCAGAAGTGATCCTCTACCGCTTTCGAAAAGTTCAGTTCAGTATAAGATATGTGCCCTTTTGCATTTTTGACATATCAACCTTTAACACCAACCTTCAGATAAGCGTCTCTTTCCCATTCAGCCGCTTTACCTCAGTCGCCATACTGCTCTTTGATAATGGGAATGAAATGCATCTTTGAAGTCGAGACACGAGAGATATTAAAGAGGAAAAAAGAAAATGTTGAAGCCATTCCCTGGTGTCATTCCCCCTCTGTGATCCGAATCCATGTTATCAAACACAAATTTGTCATTACAGAATTGAGCTCCACTGCACAATATTCCTGGATTAAATTGCCTTGGCTTGGCGGATGACTTCCTAAAGGCCACCTCGTGCTCTGACTGATAGTGGCCCGTGGTGCTCCAGATAAGAATCATCTGCTAAGGGCTGAATGTGATGAGGGAGTTGAGTGAGGGAGTGTTATGTGTTACTCACCTCCACCAGCTTGTTGGCGTGTTCGCGGAAGACCTGCGCATACTCCTTAACCTCTTTCTCGTTACCGCTCTTGGCCGCCTCTATCAGCACCAGCAGAGGAACGTTGGTCTCCAGGAAAGAGTCAGATATGTGGTCCATAACAGCCTTCCTTAGCTAGAAAATAGAGACAGAGAGAGCAGGGATCAGCTCATGTCCTACATAAACTGTCCAGCACTTGAACTTGTACTTGGAGCTCTGACTGTAGAGCATTTACAAGTGGCAAACTCCAGGTTTAAAACATATTTTCTAATGTAGAACTGGGTGTTCTAGTGTTAAAAACAGCTAGATTTAGTACAACGGAACTGAACAGAAGGCACGTTTTTAGGTGCATTAGTGCCAACACACCGTTATGTAAACACTATTCACTTGAGATGCTTCAAGAGAGCCTGTAATACCTGGAAAAAGGCACCATTCACATCCATCTAAATGGCAGTTTTCCCCTGGAAGTGTGTGATTTGAAATCTGCCATCTTCCTTATGGAGTACACAAGTTTTGAATCAATTAACAGAGTCGCATATGTCTAAAGGCAAAATTCCAAACAAAAGAGGCCTTGAAGGGATAGTTCACTCAAAAATGAAAATGATGTCATTAAATGCTTACCATCAACTCATTGGAATGACATTGGTTTGGAATGACAAGAGTGTAATTAATGACAGAATTTTCTTTTTTGGGGTGAACAATCCCTTAAAAAAATGTACCTAAGGTGACTACTAAATTATAATGAAGAAAATAGTTGTTAAATAAAAGAGTACACAATTATATTAGGCATGGTGTAGTTCAAGAGAGCAAAAGTGCAAATTCTTCAATGCCTTCAAAAAAAAACGTAGTAGCAGGCAAGGAATGAATAGTAAGCAACTTGAGGTTAAGTGCCTTGCTTAGGGGCACAATGCTAAAAGCTCATGGCTTGCTAATTGCAATGATCAAGCTAGCAACCTTTAGGTCACTAGCCCTGAGCATAAGCCAGTTTCATTTCATCCTAAAATACACAAACCTGCATTTTGCCTCAAGGTAAGAGAAAAGCTTAAGATATCTCTTGAAACAGAATATGTGATTATTAATAAGATTACTAGGGTTCATATAAAACATGCTGTAGGTATACAATCACTGTTATTAGGGATGTGCCCGAATAGCGAATCCGTATTCACAAAGGCATGGAAAACGAATAGTGCGTGTATGGAGCCACTAAAGGATCATGGTTAGCCGCTTGGTAGTGGTTGCCTTTTACATAACAGTACATAACATTTCACTTACCACGTAAACAGAGAGAGGTAAGAAGAGATGACTGATAGGACGATGGCGAATGGCTTGCACATCCTGAGCACCACTGACAAACATCTAATCTTGTGAAATTTGTGGTATTCAGATTCGGGCACATTCTTATCTGTTATATAATTGCCGATTTTAGTACAAGAAACACATCATCAGCAATATTCCCAATTATATGCAGAGAATACATTGGGGGCCTTTCTAATGGGGCAGTAGGTAGATTCCCATGACACATGTCCTCTAATGGATGATAGGAAACACTCCTAACAAGCAATAATTATCATTCAGGCATGCACATATCTTAACCAATTAAAAAACCTGTGCCAGGCCATGGTGGGCAGACAGTAATGATAAATTATGGCTAAAGGGGATGCATAATCCATCACTAGCAAGAAACTTGAGATTTGAGATGCCCTTAAAGGGGACTTGTCACAGAAAACAGGATTTTCTGTTTGTCAGTAAAAAAAAAAAAAATCTTAATAAATCTTCAAAAAAATTTGAAATATTTGTGGTTGTATAGGTTGCATTTACACATCAGTAACCATCAAGTGAACCTCTGAAAAGGGAATATTGGTAGCTTTTGGTAAAGCTAGTTTAAAGTGTTAAAGAAAAAAAAAAGTCAGATGAAAAATGTCCCAAATTTTGTGGTAAAAGAAAAGTATGTTTTTGATGCAAGAAACCTTGACTAAGTCAATAGCTGCAACAAAAGTGTAAAATATGACTCCTGTTTTTGGCATGTAAGGAAGTTTAAGGCCACGCTGGGCTTTTGAACAGGCCATTAAAACCAGAGCCAAGCACGAGGACGTCATCTTTTCAATCAATGTGCAGCACTCAGTGGAGGAGTTCTTGGCCACCTGAGCATGAAATTCAGAAAACAGAGCACACTCTGTAGGTAATGATCCTTCTCCCTGTGTGCCGATGATTTAATTGAAATGTTTTAATGAACCTTAGCGCCTTGTCTCTAATAACCTCTGGTAAAGGATGTGTGCTTGTCTTCTTAATGGTTTGGGTGCAACCCCAGGGAAAATGAAACAGAAATATAGTGACCAAAGTGTATAATTTTTCAGCTTGTACTGCCTAAAAAAACTAAAGATGCACTAGAGTTCACACGAGTCATGTTGTGTGTAAAAAAAAAATGAACTACTTTAAAAAAAGACCAGTACCGTACTAGTATTTGAACATATTTATAATCCTAAACTGGGACTCAGTCTGACGCCATTTCATTTCCCACACCCCTTCTTAATATTTTTCTTTTTTTCTTTTTCCTTTTACCAGTTCTCACAGAGCTTGAAAGCAAGTGATCGGTCCTCTGGTTTTTTATTAAGATTATTTAAGCCATAATTATTTTCCTTCGACATCGACCATGGCGTTTTAGGGTCAGTTCCCTTTGCATCTTATCATCATTATGCCAGTGAGATTAATTTCTGTTTACTGGGAAAATCTCATTTTCAGGTTGCAGACTTTTAAACCTTTATTTAATATACTGCATGTTACAAATGTGGCAACATGTTAAATTAAACACGGTATTCCCTCACTCGAAAAAACTTGTTAAATGTTCCAATAGCATAGCTAAGCACCGGCAAGACAACAAGTATAGCCCACAGTGAAGCCCCTCATGTTTAATGTCTTTTTTCAAAGAAGGAACTGAAGTTATAGTCGTGTAATCTCAGGACTAAATTGGAAAAAAAGCTTGATGAATGGAGTGCTCCGCCAACTCCTCGCAGACTACAAAAACAGCAAGCCAAAAATTGGAAACACTGAGGAGAGGAAGTGTTTTGCTTTAAATTGCTCAGAGGGACTGAACAAATGGAAATCTTGTGATCCTACCTGTCATCTTCCCCTTTCTGTCTTTCTGCCTCTTTTCCCAATTCTTAATCCTTTGTTCTTTTCATCTATATGGCACTGAAGTGCAGGTAAAAAATCAGCATAGCAAACTCAATCAAGTCAAATTCAGACAAAAACAAAGACAAAATAAGGAAGAAAGCATGCACTTAGCCAAGCCAAAAGATAAATCATTTAATGTTGTAAATGCGGGGTGGGTGGGGGTGTTTAAGAAATGAGATTTGTTTGCGTTTGCTAATTTAGCTTACAAACATGAACGTGTATTTTTAAGGATTAACCACCTGCTGCAACGTGAAAAAATGAAAAATCAAAGTCAAATTGGCATATTCATATCGAGATATTCTCTAATTTACTCATTCTAGGGCTCAGAACAAAGCTGAAAGATGTTTGATTTTTTAATCTGAGAAAACGAAAGCAGTCCATTACGCTGTTGATTTATTTCCACACGCCACCAATTTTTACAATTAATTTCTGAAAAACTTGGTATTATTCCTGTTTTACAACAGTAACATTTTAATTTAACAATCATGGAAAACAACTGAATGTGGCAAAATACATTCATCAGTGGCTTCAACTTTGTCTGTCAGTCTTAGAATTTGGTTTCCCCGCAGAAGCTTTTGGTCAAGGGCTCGACGTTTCTTATTAAAATGTCAAGGGCAATCACAGGATAAACATGCTCCTGTACCTGGTTAGCAGAAAAGGCAGCCAATACAAATCAGAATGAAGAAACAGCACTGATTTAGCATTAACAATGACATCTGGAGAGGATAGGGGTGGAGATGTGCTGTTTGATCTTCCTGTCATGTCTGTAAATGAGTCTGATAGCAAAGCTCCCTCCCCTTCAATGATCACCGCAGAGGTCTTAGGGCAGAGTAGAGGAAGCCAGAGAAATGATTTTCTTGCTCTGGAGAGATGGCATTTAGGTTAAAGCTTTAGCATTGATTTGAATGTTTTTGCTCCTGGCCAAACTGAAAGGTACATTCCTGCATGCTGTCTGAGGAAGCCCCTTTGATGAATAACTATATTAAAGATATTATGAATTTAGGAACTTAATGTGAATGTTTCTTGTCATTGCAGGATTTTGGGCCAGTGTAACACAGACAATAGTCAGTCCCACTTAATATTAGGTGGCCTTAACTACTATTGTATTGTATTGTAACACTTTTGCTGCTATTGAGGTGGGATAGGGGTAAGGTTAGGGAGAGGGTTGGAGTTATGGGTAAGTTAAAGGGTGGGTTAAGGTGTAAGGTATGGGTCAACAGTGTAATTATAAATGTAATTACAGAAATTAAATACTAAATATAAGTACAATGTAAAAACATGTATGTACACAATAAGTACATTGTACTAAATTATTAATTAAAATGTAAGTACTTAGTAGTTAAAGGCCACTTAATATAAAGTGGGTCCCAATAATCAAATAAATCGTTAAATTAGACTTTCATTATTTATTTAGTTTTATGTACTTGGAATTAAATATAGTATCACCACTAAACTTCAACAGACTGTAGGGCAAGACATGATCCAGCCATGAACGCACAACACTTTATCCAAAACAATAATCGATGTTTGACGTCAAGTGAAGGTTTCAAATTTCTACCGCTCATTGAGATTGTATATGCATACAAGATACAATGTATTATAAGAAAGGTCTTAATCTCTAAAGGGAGAACTGAGTCTAAATAAAAAGCAGTTTCTTACATAACATATTCCACATAACAGCATTCACTTAACAGATAGGTTCCATCTCTCACAGAGAATCACTTAACACTTGAGTCAATGCACACATCTATGAGCGGATGCTATGGACACCGTGGCAGTGTGACAATTGACGATTTTTTAAAATAGAAATAAGAAAGCAGAGAAGACAGGCTGTGGGAAGGTGTTTCTAGACTGTTGATGAGAGCGACAGAAGAGCCGGTGTGCACCAGGGTTTATCAACTGCTTCTGTTATCATCTTCCACTTTGACAGACTGAGGTACCACTGTACCCTGATCCCTGATCACGAGGGCCTACTGAGGACTTTATCAGTGAGTAGAACCGCTGTACTTCCTGCCTGAGTCCCACTGCCTGCATTAATGCATTGCCCACTGACTTCAGCCTCGACTGCGCTGCAGTGCAGAGCTTTTTATAAGGAAAAACGGGGAGTGGCCCCTCTCTAGGGCTCTCGCTTTCTGTGACTGTCTTTGTGGCACTGACTACATTTGTGTCAGTACGAATCAGTTCAATCCGATTGCTGTACTGTAAATTATGCAGTGCAAAAAAAGGCTCATTTTTGGTTTAACTATTTCTTCGCAAAAGATTGTTTAATATTCCCTTGTGTAAACATTACCCTCAGGGGTCTTCAACAGGGGGTCCGCGGTAGTACTGCGGGGGGTCGTACAATTATTGTGTGTGGAAAGAAAAAGCTAAATGCAGCTAGCAACAATACAAAATTAAGTTAACTTCAGCTGAAGCTAATGCTCAGTTAAATGGTTCATTGTCCTTCCCACATAAAGATAAAGTTATATATATATGCGTGCATCTGACTCTGTACATGAATGATTATTTTCAATTCTATGGCTCATCAAATAGTATGACGATTTGCACAGTATTCTGTGCATATTAGTATAGACTGCAATGCTCAATTCTTCTTCCATTCTTCATCTCTATCCAGCAAGGACTGAAAAGAGTTGCATAAATGTAAATCAGATATATTATTTAGCAAAGAAGGATTAAACTGACAGACATTTATAAAGTTACATCATACTAGTTTCAAATATACACTGTTCTGCATATATACTGTATCTTCCCAACCTGAAACTTTAGGAAGGTAGTGTAACTATTTTTAAGGGAATCTGAAACAGCCATTCCAAACATTTTACTGGAACTGCTTCTGAATACAACACAGAGTTTCAATGTCACTTTTGTATGGTTTCACTGCATCATTTTATGCTCAATTTGTACGCAGCACAAAAACGAGTATGGTAACAGCGTGACAGTTCAGAGTGCTGAGGGAACTCAGACTCTCCAGACTGTAGACATCACTCAAAGTGATTGTTTAAAATTGAAACAATTTCTGCTTGCAAATTTCATAAGTGTGGGCAATGTACAACTGATTTCGAAGTGTTAAAACTGAGCTGCACTTTGAAAAAGTGATTTTAGTTTGAGAGCAGGCAAGATTCATGAGCTTTTCTCTGTGTGTCTGTCTCTTGGAGAATTTCTTAGATGTAGATTAAGAGTAGCTGTCAGCTAAACACTTCCAAAGAAGTCAAAGTGGCTGCGGTAACAAGACACTGTAAGAACAGCAGTAAGATGCCAACACTTTCACAAGGTCACAAAGTCATATGCCAGTAGCAATAATTACACATATACACACACAGAGTAAATATTTAAAAAAAAAAAAAAATTTTCGTCATCTTTTTATAGTATGAGCAATTTCATCAAAGCACACATATTGCAGGAACTCAAAATTGTTTCTACTTTTGATTGACAAAATGGATCCCGAAAACTGAAAGCGAGAGAGAGAGAGAGAGAGAGAGATGTTTAAGCATATGTTCGGAGAAGTGTTGTTCACTTGAGGAGCATCCTGGAGTAAGCTATCAGTCAACAGAGAGCTGGGAGGGAGGACTTGACAGACACATTTATTAGGAATGGGATGACAGATGACACATAGCTCAAAGTGGTGTAAAGGGACGTGTGTGGGGACTGCTAATTGCACAAGAACAGATATTTAAGAGTATTAGTTCAGCGTGGTACGCTCCCACACCTCCAGTTTCCAAACAGCTGAAAAGCTGTACCTCAGATCTTTTCCTCTTTGTGTTCTGCTTATGCTGTTATTCTTGTTTTTATTTCCATACTCTGTCTGTAGTGCTCGGTGGCAGAGCATTATGGGAGCTCAAGCACTCTGTGGCATCTGAGAGGCATGCCTCTGGGGGAGAGGTCTGACAAATGCTGGGTTTAGTTCCGTGACTGGCCCTGTGACTGCTGAATTACTCCGCTAGGAGGTCCACTAGCTCAGAGAACACCCTGTGACTGCGGATAACCAAAGAGTGATGTGATACAATTTCTTTCTTTCATGCAGAATGATTGCAAAGAAAAAAATAAAATAAATAATAAGTAGCCAAAAATGTTATTTTTTTAATTGTCATTAATTACTTAACCTCATGTCATTCCAAACCTGTAAGTTTCTTTCTTATGTTGAACACAAAAAATATATATTTTGAAGAAATAAACAGTTGTTGGTCCCATTGACTTCTTTAGAAAGGAAAGAAACACTATGGAAGTCAATGGGCAACGTCAGCTCCTTGATTACCAGCATTCTTCAAATTAACTTCTTCTGCATTCAACATAAGAAATAGACTCATACAGGTTTGGAACAACATGAGGCAGAGTAAATGATGACAAAATGTACATTTCAAGGTGAACCATCCCTTAAGTGTGTGTATTCATAAAGCATGTTTCTGTTATATTTTGCACATGGGTAATCTTTAACAATATTCTGAAGGAAATGCAATTCTATCCATCCATGTATATTAAAAACAATAAAATTAGATTATCAATCACATGCCTTGGTCTTGGCAAGAAAACTGCCCAACATGCCCCAGTGGTTTAAGCTAATTTTATTTAAATTATTTATTTATTTAATGTTTAAATAATTATGAAATATAGCATTAGGTGATGATAATTTGTATTAAAATTGGAAGTAATGCATGGGAAAGAATCCCCACCACTTACAGCACACATTGCTGTTGGCTGCTATTAAATATGTATCCAAACTCTGTTGACTTTATTCAGAATATCTATCAGACACAACATCCTTACTTAAGTCAACAGTTTTAATCATGAATAATTATTAAGTTATTTGACTATAAAATTTATGAAGACTGTCCTTCCACATCAGCACAGAATAATTAATATTCATAATCTCTACCATTACCGTAGTGACGTCACAACTCATCCATTTTCAGCATCCCTCCCCACTCTAAACTCATTCCCCTGCAGAAAGTGAACATTTGGAGGTTCGAACTCCTTGGGGAATGAGCCATAATTTCATCCATGTACCCTTGTCCAAGCTTCATCACTAGCTTGCTCCAGGGAGACTGTCCCTGTAATAAGTTTGCTCTAAGTCACTTTGGATAAAAGTGTTTGCTAAATGGGTACCATCTTGAACCATGGTACCACTACAGAAGGATAACAGATGCTTTTATCCAAAGTGCTTGAAGTACACTCATTACAGAGACAGTCCCCTTGGAGCGACCTAAGTGTCTTGCTAAAGGGCACAATGGTGATAGTTCATGGATTGCCTGTTGCAGTGTTCAAACTAGTAACTTTTTTGATTACAAGCCCAGAACCACTACATCATCCTATTATTAATAATAATAATAATAATAATAATAATAATAATAATAATAATAATAATAATAATAATAATAATAATAATAATAATAAAAAGTAAAACGGCAAGAGTGAGAGAGTGTGGGAATCATCAGATGTCCTCTGCGCAATGCAGATGGAGATACAAGTGCTCAGGAGGCTAAATGCAATGGAAGACTTTTTTGAGGTTAATCTCTACTGTACGCATGAACTAGTCTAATCTGTTCTGCGGCACTATTGATGGACCTGATAGCGATGCTAATGCATTAGTAAGAGCTTTCACGGCAGGGCTGAAGTTGCATAGATATTATATGCATGCTTGTGTAGCACAAAGGCCTGCTTATGCATTTATTTCCTTTACACAAATCTTTGCAGGTCATGCTACATATTGTACAACATCCCATCTCACATAAAACATATTCATTATTTGCTAATTTGTTATTTACACAGACAATGACACATAAGATATATCTATCTATCTATCTATCTATCTATCTATCTATCTATCTATCTATCTATCTATCTATCTATCTATCTATCAAAAAAAAAACTATCTATAAGCAACATGCTGAACAGTGCAAATATAATACAACACAGACTAAGCAGTGAGGGCAATACGCAAATCAACCATCCCTCCTCTGCAGTGTCTGCGATCCTGAACAGGGCTCACCATTATTGCTTGATTTGCACTGGTCGAGGTGGTATATTCTCTTGCCAGGTAGACAGTAATAACTCAAAGCCGGCTGCCACAGACACTCGGATGTTCCCCCGGTGAGACTGATTTGATGAGATGGCGATGCCTCCATTCATTTGACTGAAGGGCCTGAACAGCCCTGAGCGGATCACAGAGGCTCGCATCTCATATCTTTAGTGGCTGAGCCATGAGAAGGAAATGCATTTACTCGTGTACACATACACACACACACACACAAACCATGCCATAACCAGCACATGCATCTACCCAGATCCATACATGCAAATGTATGCATATATCACATGTTCCCCAGCGTGCTATGAAGGTTATTTTGCGTTGTACATGGGCGAGTCGTGCATCAGTTAACCCCAGGAAACGCCTGCACTAGTGCCTCAATGGCTCAATGCATCATCTTCCTGCAATCATCTAATAACAACCCAATAGCATTTTGTAATTCATTTTGATTGAATTGGGCTGTTTTGCCGTTATAAAGCCCATGGCGAATGTTCTTTGAGGTTGGTAAACAACATCACAATCACAGCAGGTGAGTGCTGCTCATAGATCACTGCCTGAAATTAAAATACATAATGAGAACATCCAACATATGTGCATGGATTTCACATCGAAGACATCAACAGCTTGGTCTGCAACTTGCTTGGAATCCTTCTTGATCCCTTGGCAAGTTTTTCTAGTATCTTAAACCCCATTAAAGTGATTAAAATGTAATTTGTTTTGTGATGAGATTCTAGTGATATGTTGTTAAGGTGAGAGGTGGTTTATCAGATGCAAGAGCATATGGAGATCACCTGCAGTGGAAACAGGAAGTGGTCCGCCAGAATTACCGGTGTAAAGTGATCTCGTAAATCAGGGCTATCAAACACTTTTTTTTAATTTCCTTTAAACCACTTTACTATACCATAAAATCCCCATGTATCCGTGAGGGAAACATCTTGCCCCGCCTCAAACCATGATAGATAATGAAATAAAATGTCTTAAAAGGATTAAAAATGCTTGGCCTAGCAAATCTGTAAACAGCCGGTTTCCGCATCCGACACGTTACTACAATGCATGTGTCAGGGAAAGTTTACAGCTTTCCAAATATTGGTCCAGCGAAGTGGGTGACAGAAGAAGTGGGAACGTGATGGCTGAGGGGTTTGGGGAGGGGGGAAGGAGCATACAGGAGCAGAAACGAGGGAGGTGATGTACGACTGCTGAGTCTGAAAATGCGACCGTGGAATTTACAGTCTTGGTGAAGGGGGTGGGAGTGGGAAGAATTTAAAAGATGTTTTCCAATTATAAAAGATTGTACAAACAGGGCGGAGGGTAAACGGTGAATGCTCATGTGCTGTGTGTGTATGTACCGCTTCTTAACCTCTGCGTCGGCTGATTTATACACCCACTAACACACTCCTGAACTCCAAGAGTGTTAATTAAATCAGGCCGCTCAAAACGAACATCCATTCTGCATTAGTTGTTCTCTCTGTGGATTTACTGTGATGTGGGGTGAAGAGGGTCTTCTCTGAGGTCTATAATACCAGGAGAATACTATTTGTTAGCATTAATATTCATCTTTACAGTCCCAGGACCACCCGGAAGTGTGAGATTTACTGTTAAATCTGCTAGACTTGCTCTTGGTCCCACCTAACTTTTTGAGCCAATCAGTAACACTTTATTTTAGTCTCTCTTAACTAGTTGCTTATTAGCATGTATTATTAGAATATTAGCCATTTATTAGTACTAATTAAGCACATATTAATCCCTTATTTTACATGATCTTATTCTACATTCCTTATCCTACCCAATACCTAAACTTAACAACTACCTTACTAACTATTAATAAGCAGCCAACTGGGAATTTATTGAGGGAAATTTCTAAGTTAATAGTGAATAGGTGTTCCATATTCTAAAGTGTTACCAGCCAATCATTTGAGAATGTCATGTGACTAAGTGTATTTTCAGACCTGCAAGTTGTTTGCTTTGTTCCGAAACAGGGACTTAAATTGTTATGTTCTTGCATTCTCTTTTCGGTTTGGTTTGCTTTTACAAGACAACATTTCAAAGTGTACCAAAATGTTGTATGCAAGTCTCAGAAAAGCACAACCTGGTAAGAGTGCACCTGTTTATATTTTGAAATTCTGTTCATAGCGTCATTCTTGTAATGCACCTGTTTCAGAAAAGAGCAATTAAGAACAGATGTGTTCTTTCGTCTGTTAGTTCGAATTGTTTTCTCACCACAACTAAACTGCTCCAGAGTGTATTTCCAATTTGGCAGAGACCAGCTCGCTCAGATGATCTCAGACGTGTATGTGTGTGTGTATGTGAGTGCGTGTGTGTGTGTGTGTGTGTGTAAATAGTATATCAGTCTGGCGAGTAAAAAAAAAATAATTACTAGCCAATGGCGATTTATATTGCCAAGGTGTGCATAGAGGATTGTCCAAATTAGCCAGGTGTGAACGTGTACAAATATCATGGCTAATTTGCAGATTGCACCACTACAATGCACAGTGTCTTAAACCTTTTACTGGTGACTATCCAGATTGATGACACAGCTTAAAGGGAAAAGTCTACGTACATTTGAAATTTGTCAGGGTCTTGTAAGGATCAGGCACTGGTTAAACATCCACTATAACAGAATTGTAGAAGAAAAAAAAAATACAAAAATATTTTGCCAGAATAAAAAACAAGTTTTGAATGGTCAAACACAACAATCTTCTAGAGAATGTGAAGAAATCTTACAAATGAGAGGGTGACTGTGGTGATTGTATGCTCTCTGACAGCTGACATTTTGATGTTTAGAGTGTAGGGACATTTTCGTTCCTTACCTGAATGTGTCATATGGTGATTTTATGAAAGGAATAGTTCACCCAAAATGAAAATTCTGTCACCATTTACTCTACCTCATGCTATTCCAAACCTAGAGTATGACTTTTCTTTCTTTTTTTTCTTTTTTTTTTTTTTGGTTAATAATGTTCTACCTGCTCCTTTCTGTATAATGAAAATAGTAAATGTGGGTGGGTGCTATCAAACTACACTATGACAAAAAGCACCATACAAGTATGTATCATACTATTCTTCAAGCCTCCAATAGTCTTACAACAACATTGTTCAAGGAACAGAGGGGAATCTATTTTTCGAAAATCTTGCCCTAACTGGGCTGACAGGGGTGCCTATGTTTCCCTTAACCAGTGAAATATTTATCTAGCCTTGTTCTTTAAACTGAGAAGCAGAAAAATTAAATTTATCTTGATGTAAATGTTAGGTAATAGTATCATATAATAGCACAGTATTTGCTCATTCTTTATAAGTAAAAACTCTCCTGAATGTCAGTCTGATAGGAATGCCCTTATGTCTAATGCCTCACAGGTTTATTTCCAGACTCTGTTTTTAGTTTAGATCATCGCTGACTGATCTGACACTTTGTTTTTATTGTCATGGTGATGGATAAAAAAATACATAAAAAGAAAGCTTTTAAGTTGTGCTAATTGCTTAAGTCAAGAGTGTGGACCTCAGCTTCTTGAGTTAGACACATACTGGTGTTTGCTGCTTTTATGCACGACAGTCAGATGTTCAGAAGTGTGAGGAGGTGATTTTTAAGTCTAAACTGTTCTCAAAAGACTTATTCTCTTGACCATCAAGTAACAATACAAGATAGTCCAGTGGTTTGCATTACAGTTGTCTGTCTTTTTTATTTGAAGACTTAAATTAATTTGCAGGCTCAAAGAAAACATATTTATGCTTCCTTGGGCAAGTATTAATGCCTGAGGCATCAACCTCCAGAAAAGATTATTCCGTAAAACCAGTGGTTCTTTAAAGTGTGGCGTTATTTAAAGGGGCCTTAAATGGCAGAGTGGAAGAACTTCAGTGAAAAACTACTTAAATGTCAGTCCCTTCCTCACACAACACTATCATAATATAGTGCACAAGTCATATATACAACTTTTATGATACTTTTATGTGCTTTCTAGAGCTTGACAGTTAAAATCTCCGTCTTCTAATCCCTTATTTATGTCCTTTTGTGTTCTACGAAACACAATGTTTCATGAGAAAAAGAAAAATGAGATCTTGAATATCATGAGGCAATATATCACTTTATTTCAGTGTAGTGGTCATGTTCATTTTATGTTTTTATTTTCTAGGAAGACAAGAGGCAAAGGACTGACTCACCTGTCTGCGAAGATCACGGGTCTTCTTGGTCATCTTATCAATAGCTGAATTCAGTGGGTCTCCTTTTTCTTTTGTCCCGGTCTGGAATAAGGTAAAGAAATTCAGTGTTAGATGTAATATTGTTCTGCAAGCTCACACCAGAAGAAGATGAAAGAGTAACAAACAAATCAAGAGAGAAAGGTTAAGTTAAAAATGCTGTTGTCGGCCTGAGTGGGGTTTGGTGAGGGTTTTTTAAGACCCTCTTAAAACTTAAGGCCTGGAAGTGCCTCTAAATTTAGACACAGCAGTGATGGAATAAAGCAAGCGCCGCATAAAGCAACAATAGTGTGTAGACATGCTGATAGATTAGATTTAGAGATGGAGGCAAAGGTGAAAGACAATTTCACACAGAAAAAAAAAAAGAATAATAATGTTATATATTCACTGACTAATCTGATTGGCTGGCTTTATGAAACTTCCTGAAATAAAGGCACAACAAATGCTTTATTTATTATTTTATCAATCTGCCTGAAAATCACGGGGTCGATTCAATGAGTTCTAGTTCAGAAAGAACCAATGACTTAATTTATCAGGTTAGTGGAATCAAATCGATGAGAAAATTTAGTTTGAGGCTCTTAATAGCAAGTAAACAAGCAGCACTGCATATTTCACTTTGTTTTAAAGTCTGGGAAAGAAAGTGTATGTGTTATTTTGAGTGGACAACAATCTTTATCACTAGGTCTATAGACATTTCGATGTTTTATGTACAAGAAAAATCAATTTCAGATAAACCTTGCCATTTTGGCCACATAAAAGGTCACTTGATATGTTTGTCAGACTATATCTTGCTGTTTAAATACGCGTTTTGGCCAGAATAAGCTGCAGTGTGGACTAGACTTGATGCCATGAGCAAAAAGTCTGGCTACGCGCGACTAGTTCAGGAGTGTCATGCACCATATAATCTGAATGCCCCGGTTTGCTTCCTGTCTGATTGTTCCAGAGGCTGTTGCCCTCAAAAATGGATTCTCGTTCCCCCGTCAGAGTGAGCTGGTGAAATGTGCCTGGGTTGAAATGAGGACGGTTCCTCTTGTTAGCGAGTAATTAAAGATTTTGCAGCGGTGGCGGCCGTCTCCCCTAGGTCCGATCTGCCAGACAGCTCACAGCTGGCTCCTGTATGTTTGTGTCAGAGGAAACTCTCACCACAGATGACAACACATGTCCCATCTCTCTCTCTCTCTCTCTCTCTCTTTCTCCTTTCAGGAGCAACACTGCAGGCTATGGCTCCGTACAAACAAACAGTATCCTATTAAATATGGACAGCAGAACTGAAACAGTTAAATCCCGGCAAGAATTTGCCAGAAAATGATACAGTGTATGAGAACAAAATAATGGTGCAATGCAGGAATGTTTAAGAGGCCATAAAGTGTTTTATTAGGAACACTCTCAAAATAAATTAGGCCTAAATAATCGCTTGTAATCTCACCTTTTTTTTTTTTTTTTTCATAAACAAACTGAACTGAAGTAATGATGAATCATTATCAAAGAAAAAAAAAAAAAACTAAATCATCTCAACATTGCGTAAACATGCAGAATGTCACATAAAATTAGATTTTTCACAATGGTGAAAGGTCAGAATCAGTCTGAATGAAGATTATTTTAGCTACATAATGATCCACGTGCAAAGGTTTTGGCTGGGCATGAATTGATATTCAAAGCAAACTGTTAATTAGGCTATCAGCTTTCATTTGGAAGATGACCCTTAGAATAAGTACAGAATACTGAAGCCACCATAACCTTTACCAGAGCCACCATTTCAAATGGTATCCTTAAAAGCAGCATATAACTTTTTTTTTTTTTTTTTTGGCACCACGGAGCACAATTAGGAGGCCGAGCACTAACCCCCATTTACCTTTCAGCAAAGAGAGACAAAAAGAGAGAGAGAATAACAGCAATGAACCTGAAATCAAGCTCTCCAAGCACACTGCAGCACTGACTTCTTATAACTTAGAGCAGGGCCCTAAATCAGTCCTGTCTGAAACTCACAAACGTCCAACAAGCATCACTTTCAAACCAGGGCACTCACGCATCTACGACAGAAAAATCTATATTTTAAGTGAACAGCATCACAGACCAGAAACTGCTTAACAGCTAGATTTGTATGCAGATGTATATAGAAATATATTTTTTTATTTTAAAAAATAATATATTATTATTTATTTATTTTGCTTATGTTGATTTTTTTATTATCATTTTTTATTTTATTTTATGTGAAATAATCATGCCAGTGCTTTGAAACTGAAATTGGAATAAAGACAGTAAATGATAGTGAAAGAGAGCTAATTCAACAGAAGTTCCATCATGGATATCTGAATCAAAAATCAGATTGAATTAATGAACAAATTAATTACCTTTCCCATCATTGTACCGAAATGAAATCTTTCATCAGTGCTGACTAAAGGCAAGGCATCTTACCAGAGAATTGCAAAATCAAAGGCAACAGTTGAAACAGTAGAAACAGTTGTATTCAGCCTGAGTGTTATGAGATTGCTCAAAATTAATGACCATGTTGCCAAGCAACCATCCTCTAGTTCCGCCTAGATGTTATTAATACACAGGCAGTGCAAGCTGGCTCATGTTAAATTGGCTAGTTCAATCAATATTCTTAAACTGGATGAAGAGGCAAGCAAATCTTCTTGGAATTCAGAATCAGCAAATCCTATATAAGACTATATAAAGCCATTTCCCTTTGTTCAACTAGGTTGCCATGACAGGGCAATTATCTGTATAGGACTTTAATACACAGGTGTCTGAAAAATATGGCCTTAAGAATTGAAAAAGTGCTGCATTGTTACAAGAGAAAGTTTTTCTAGAACATGAACTCAGTAAAGCCTGAAAAAAAAAGAAAAAAGTATTGGTATATTTTAGGGTTGGGGTTAAGGGTATCGACCGAATTGCATCGGTACTACCGAGTACCGATTCACGTTTGTCGGTGACAAATTACGGTACCTGAGAATGCATCTGGGCACATACGGTACAGAGAGAAAGAGAAAGAGAGACCCTGTGATGTGATGTCACCCCTGCAGCCCCTTCAAACAACACACGAGCCAAAATGTTCTGAAGTGTGGTTACATTTCTAGGGCCATATGGTTTCTGTGAAAATGCAGATGAGATCATGGAGTCCATTCAAAACACGTAATTTACTCTATAACATGTTCCACTTGCCTCTGTATGTATGATTGGCGGAAACGCGGGTTTGTTTACTACACAAAGCATGATTGTGAACCTCGCGGTGATTTTCGGCCTCTGCATCTCACTGTATGCATCTGACGGCATGAACAAAAAAACGTAATCTCCAGAGCTGCTGTGAGAGTCACTTCATGAGAATTTAACCATTTCATTTGAGAAAAATAGCATCATCATACAGTACAGGAACTTCTTGGCAACCTGTCAAAATAAAACTTGAAAAAGGTTGGACTTATTTTTAGATTTTTTTTTTTTACTGAAATAAATGTTTTGTAATTGCGCAAACTGTAAAGTGCCCAAAAAAAGTCACCGTTTAGGTACTGGTACCGAATTTTAGGTACTGGTATCAGTTAAAAAGTGAACGTTACCCAACATATATAATGTAACAAAAAATGAAAAAGAAGTGATATTTAACCTAAATATCGGAGTAGAAAATAGGCACATTTTCCCCAAAGATTTGTCCTGTCATACCAATTCATATTTCAATTCAACATCCTGTAGGTTGTGGACAATTCAATTCAAATTCCAGCTCATGAACTGAAATAGTGCCAAGTTTAATAATCCAAATTTTGTCAAAGGTAAAGCCACACCAAAGCGGTTGCAGACTCTTATGGAATTAGCATCTTTCAGCTGAAATCTGAAAGAAACAGAAGTACCTAGAGGCAACTCGACAGATTTCCTTTCTTTGAAGTATGTTTCTCATGGAAATAATGACATGGACAGGTACAAGGGAAAAACATGCAAGTGGGTTTCAGAATTGTTTCCAAGTTTTCACAATAATTCTCACTCCTTTGCTTATTTTCAGAGTTTGAAATGCACACAAGAAACTCCAAATGAAGTTTCAGTAACACTTTAGAATAGATAACACCTATTAGTTGCTTATTAGCATGCTAATTAAGAACATATTAATGCCTTAATCTACTTGACCTTATTCTACATCCCTAATCTTACCCAATACCTAAACATAACAACTACCAACTATTAAATAGCAGCCAATTAAGAATTAATTGAGAGAAATGTCGCAGTTAATAGTTAACAAGTGTCACCTATTCTATTTTCCAGTTAATCATGAGGGTGAATTGACTGCACCTAGAGCTAATGTAGATAAAAACACTAGCTATGAATAACCTTTAGGCCTACTGATTTTCAAAGTGAAGACACACAACTATGTTTGAAGCTTTTAAGCAGGAGTGTTTTGATTATTTGTTGGCTAACACAGATAATGACACACAAAAGTATTCCAGAACAGGTTATAGATGCAAAGAGCTTATTAATACTATGTGTTGAAGTGTGCAGTGGTTTACCAATAACAATTTGTCCATTAAATTACATGTTTCTACTACGGGGTTTATATTCAAATTGGCTGCATAATCATAATGTTGCACAATATATAGGAGGCTCCAAACACCTGAGACAACTAAAAGCTTGCATTTTGCATTTTTATCGTTTAATTAATAATGTATTTATATTTGCCATCTTGCACACTATTTGGACATTAAGGGTAACACATTCTGTGACGTTATGTGTTTTCACCACCCTAGTTACAATCAATAAAGCAGTGTTTCCTGGCCTTTTTTGTGTTATGTACCCCTGTAAGTCTCAAGTAACCATTTATTCACTGCAAACCAGATCTATATATACAGTACAACAATATCAACATGCACACACATCTCGGTCATGAACAAGCAAGTGACATCTTGCAACACAGCAGGAGTCACATATAGTCACATAAAGTCAAACTTGATGCTCATGCTGGCACAACGGACGACTCATTCTGAGTATATACATATACTTTTCACGAAACTCTCAAAACATTGTACTGGATGTAGGACAGGTAGAAAGAATGAAGGTACAACTCTCTCAAATACATTTTTAATAATGGTCTCAAACTGTATTTACTCCCGAGAATGAGATGGAGAGGAAACTGAGACTACTGCATCAGATCAGAGTCGACAGAAACCAACTTTCAAAAGCCATCAAAGTGATGATGCTTGAAATAAATTGCGGTTTCATGCTGCTGAATATTTTCACTCTGAATCTTTGATATTTGAAGATATTTAGGTCCTAGCCTATTCAAAAGTCAATATAAATTATTGAATTTGATCAACTTCTAATGTCTAACTTACATTCAGTATGGAACAGATAAGTATATACGGTTTTTCATATTCAGTCAAATGATTTTAAATAAGTTCCCAATGTCTTATCGATTTTCCTTCCCAACATTTAAAGGGAAGAGCAAACAAGCTTTGATCCAATCTAACAAGCACCTGGCCAACCCCAAGGCATCTCAGAGGGAAGAGCAATTCATACCTTGTAGATGCACAAATCTCAGTTTGACTCCTGAGAAATACATGGTACCTTGGAAAGGCTGCAAATATAGACATAGCAGAGAAACAGCCAACTGGAACTCTTCCAATTCATTATTTCATTTTCATGCCAGCATCATTTGTATTTATTTAAATAAATTAGTACTGATTAGCCACTTAACTATTGTGACTTCACCAGGTTCCTGGTGGATGGGAATATAGGACTTAAACCTATTGGTAATGTAGCAATATAGTTCAAATATTTCAAAAATGTGTCAATGTATATATTCCCTTATTAACATATGGAATTATATTGTACAAGTATTTTCTTAAATTCATTCAAAAATGTAAATACTAAGGGCTGGATTACTTAAAAAATCATTTACTCACCATCAAACCCTGTATAACTTTATTAATTTTGTGGAGCACAAAAGAAGATATTTTGATAATGGATCGACTCGTTTTTCTACAAATACAGCTGAAGCATTTTTTCAAAATATCTTCTTTTGTGTTCTGCAGAAGAAACCATGTCATACAGCTTAGGAGCAACATCAGGGCAAGTAAGTGATGACAGCATTTTCATTTTTGGGTGAACCATGCTTTTTATTCGATTAGTTTAAACTCACATTTCAAAATTGAATTTTTAGATTCAAATTTCTGTTCACTTTGATCTGGTGCCAAAAGAGAGTGTTAGATGCAGGCTGCTTACGTCTGCAGAGCCCAGCCCAAGATGCCTGCAGCATCGTTACTCAACCCCCATATTGCTTTCAGAGCCAAATGCTAATGTGTCATTTACCTATCACTAGAGGGAGAGGTTTAGCTGGGCCCCAGACCCAAGTAAAGCCACCTGCTTCTTTAAAACCCATGCAGTGAAGGTGTAACTACACAGTGAAACTCACATTGTTTCTTTCATCTAATTAAATATGTACATCATGAAAGTCTTAAAAGATAAAATGCAATTACAAGTTGTGTGTGTGGTCCTACTGTATAATTGCCTACATAATGAGGCTTTTATTTATTTTTTTATTTTTTTTTTAGGGACAGGCAAGAGGAAAACAGCTTGTAAACCAAACACAAGGGCTAATCAATTGGCAGCCCGGGGGCCCAATATGGTATGCTAATCATCTTCATCCAGCTCGAGAGAAGAGTACATCCAGGTCATGAGATCATGAGATATCTAAACTCTTGTTTAAACAAGTAGAAAGAGAGTGTTATCAGTCATAACATCTGGAAAGAAATAGAAAGAAAGACGAAGATTATTATCAAATGGAGTATAGTTTAAAAGTATGCGCTTTTGGCTATTTCAGGTGCTTAGGGGACAAAAAACAAACAATTACGTCAAAATGTGCGTTTTTGGCGAGTTATCTCATAAACATAGTCTTAAAAGATTTCTAAGCTAATAAATGACCTTGAAGAGTTGGAAGAAAATTGGATTTGTGAAAGATTCACATCATGCGTGTCAGGTTTAAAATAGAAATTGCTGCTTTTAAAGTGACACCTGCTGCAGTCTGTCATTGATGTAAATCAAAGAACAAAGAAAATGAGGAAACACTCAACTACTTTAGTCACTGATTAGCTTGAATGAAGATTTTTCTATATTATTTAAAATGTATAGTTTATACAGTAAGAAGATTGTTTTAATTATAGGCTACTTGGGCCAAAAAAGAAAATTTGAAATATAAAATTGTTATGTTGTTTGGAGTTTCATTGTAAAATGATGACAATGTAAATATATTAATATGCGATGAATCATGATTAATTACAGAAAAAAAGTGTGATTAATTAGTTTATCGATTGAAAGGACTAATGTTAACTTTTTATGAATGTTAATGTTGGTAATTTTAGTTAACTTTACTGGTGAATATGCATTTCAATTTCATTTCTAATTTTAAAGGCATCTCAGAAAGTATAATAATAAAAATAATAATAATAATAATAATAATAATAATAATAATCTGAAAAAAATAAAATAATAATAAAAAAAAGAACTCAAGATACCGTATTACTCTAAAATAACTCTAGATCACTAAGCAAATCAAATCCAAGCCACTGATCATGTGACCTTATTTGTGAAGGATTTTCATACAGTTCTTGAAACGCAAGATGTTTTTCGGAACATCTCTTATCATGCTGGAGAACAGGGACATTTGTTTAATTCGTTTTAGAACACAGAAACATCCAGATTTGTGTCGATTTGTTTTCTTCTTCATTTTACTGTCAGATTAATGTGCCTCTTGTTAAATGTGAGATAGAATCGCTGGCCAACATCAAGACTGATGGCATGTTTTGTAGTGAAGTATCCACTCAAACACCACAAATACCACAAAAACACAAAATGAAAAGAAGGCAGAGAGTGTGAGAACAAGAGAGAGAGAGAGAGAGAGAGAGAGAGAGAGAGAGAGAGAGAGAGAGATTTGTTAAGTTTACTCTACATAATAGGAAGTCAGATCATAATTAAGATCCGTTCAGCTGCAGAGCTGTAATTCACAGGAAGTGCTGCTTGATGGGACTGTGTTAAGCATGGCCGTGAGGTGCAGAATAGTGAGAATATTGTGATTACAAGATTGAGAACAGAATCGAGGGAGGTGACGATAGTTTCACCCTTCTGCGTGGAAAAGCATAGCTGTCACAGACCGTCTGTTTCAGCAGGCAAAACAGAGAGAGTCGCCCAATGAGTGAGATGTAGTCCTGCGATGAAAAGATGATTTTAATAAGGGTATTTAGATGTAATTATACACCAACTCAGACTTCTTGATGAGGGTGAGTGGATAAGGGACAACTGCGCAGAGTGTGTGTGGGTTTATAAGACAAATCGCACCATGAATTCTTCCCATCATCACTGAAGAGCGAAGAGTTTTCCTTTCTTCAAGATAGTATAATGCTTGCCCCATTTGAGCAAGATGTAGTTTTAACAAAATCTGTAATCAACACATGAAGGCCAAATGTCAAACATTACATATGTTGATTTAGAAACTAGTTTGAGAAAATCTTTGTAAATGCACGTTTTTGTAGATGATGCAACTTTTCTTACCACATTAGTATTTTTTGCCATTTTTATTGGCTGTTACACTGTTTAAAAAAAAAAAAAAAAAAAAAAAAAAAAAAAAAAAAAAAAAATATATATATATATATATATATATATATATATATATATATATATATATATATATATATATACACATTTTATTATTAATTTTATTTTGTATTTTGTATTATTATATAAAGTAACAGACTTAATGTTTTCCTGTATTTTTATCAAATAAATGCAGCTTTGTTGGAAAATAAAATAAAATAAAATAAAATAAAGCCTTTATTAAAAATTTAGAGCTCATGTTCAAACAAATGCAGTCAGTTTTCTGTCCGAAAAATAATGCTTACCAGAAATAGATCGCCACTTTCATAATACATCAAATAAACATTAGCTTCATTCCACTATGACTGTACAAGAAATACAAGAGGACAGCCTACCTGGAAAATACATTTACAACTGTCCTTTTGAGCAGAAGTCTCCCGAGCATCGAGGAGTTTGCAAAACAAATTAAATGTGACTGGTTGATGGATGTGTTCATTTTTGATGGTCCCCTGAAAAGACAGGAGACTTACCGGGGATCATAATGTGGTGTAATGCAGACGTTTAAAAATAGACATGGCTTGATGCATGGAGGCAGGGAGGGGCCGCACTATGAGATCTGAGGCCAGAGAAAAGGAGGAGGAGAAGGAAGAGTTATTAGGCCAACACAAAACTGATTGTCTATTCCTGCTGCAGAGCGGAGCACATAGCAGCCATGCAATCTGAGGAAGCATGAACTGAATGGCAAGTGGGTGCTTAGGAAAGAGAGAGAGAGAGAGAGAGAAAGAAAGTGAGGGAGGTCAATGAGAATGAGTGTACGGGGAAACAAAGACCTACACTAATGAATGAGAAAGGTTAAGAGGGATGAGAAATAAGTAGTCTCGGAAAGCTGCTCTGTTTGGAGCTTGTGGTGGAAGGCCCGAAAAGAGCGATTATATATTTGTCAGACTATTTGGGAGACTATTTTTGGCACACAACTCATTGAGGAAAAAAAAAGGCAACAATTCCTCTTTTCTCGCTGTCAGCAGCACACTCCAGCCATATTCCCAACATGATCTGTCCTAGTGTGCACAATTAGGATTAATTTGTCCCAATCATATGTGGAACAGAATGTCAAAGGGTGCCTGGATTGTCTAATGTTTCCAGTGTTTATTATTATTTTTTTTTATTATTATTTATTTTTTATTATTGTTTCATTGGGCTATATACTTACAATGTTGAGTGCAATTCTAGAGCATTGGTTTGCAATGCATTTCCAAACATTTAAACATTCTATTGTTTGAATTGGGGGTCAGGTAAGATTTTAATACATTCATATTTTTCATTAGCAAAGAAATGCTATGAAATTGAGAAAAGTGAGATTTATAATGTAAAAAAAAAAAAAAAAAAAAATCAAATAAATCAAAATTTGCACAACCATTTTAATATAGATAATAAAAATAAATGTTTACTGAGCAGCAAATAAGCATATTACAATTATTTCTAAAGGATCATGTGAAACTGAAGACTGAAGTAATGATTGCAAGGAAATCAAGGGATAAATTACATTTTACATAAGTTTTCAGAAGTATAATTTATTATTCACATTTTTATATTAATTCAAATACTGGCACCTACCATAGAAATGTACATGTGCACCAACAAACAAATAAATACTTACTGTACGTGTGTAGGAATTAAAAATGACTGTGAAAATCTTTGGAAGTCAAAGGAAAACAGATTATGTCCTACTATATGAATTATGTACTTGACCACCAAAAACACATATTTTTGTGTTTGGTAGAAGTCAATGAATTGAGATTCAGCTTTCATCTTACACACGTTATTGAGCCCATACACAGTCCTAACTCCTCTGGCTCCATTCTCCACACATTTGCACATCTCTCATATCTGGCGGCTCCAGCACTGAGATGCTGGATGCAGCCTTGCATTTAAACACACACAAGCTTGGAATGCAGAGGACCGACTCCGACGCCGTGTCTCGAGGGGAACCGCTGCGTCCCTTTAAGGAACTGTTCTTAATATGGGGACATAATCCCATTTCATCAGTTCATTCTCCCCTGACGCTTCCTCTCTCATTTCATTTTTCCTTCTGAGTTATGGATCAGGGTGATGGAGTGCGAACGATGCGGCTCAGAGGAGGAATTTCCACTCGAGCCCCTGAGGCTTGTGGGAAATATCAATTCCCGCCACCGCATCAGACAAATCAGACGGGCTCCTTCTATTAGTTTACAGCTTGCGGCTCACCTTTTTTCTCCTCTCACTAACTTCATTTCTCCTCTGCTTCTTTTTTTCTTCTCTTCCACAAACAAAAACGCATATTGCCGACAATATTCTCTACTTGAAGTTGGGGGTAACTGACTAATAGTAGTAAGATATTATAATTATTATTATTTTGTAGTAGTTTATATACAACTAAATATTGTGTATTTACTGTATAAATGACAAGAATAAGATTGTAATGGCATTCACTAAAAAAAAAAAAAAAGTTTGCTGTGTTTACAGACAGAGGTACACAAAACAAAACAATGTGTTTACTGTTTTTTACTAGTGTCTCTCGGTGGCAAGCGAAGGTGAGCATGCCATTACACTGCAGCTACTGTATGGTAAGCTCGTGCTCGTATCTCACGAACCTGTGTCAGCACAACGGTGTAAATCACACTTGCTTTAGTGATAGATGACACCCACCAAGACGCCAGACAGAACTGACTTGCAGTCTGTAATGGAGCACAACACTCAGCTCAAACTCATACTACAGACAAGAGGGAGCTGGAGGAAAGACTGCTGCGTAAACAGGCTCTTTATGTGCCACTGATGTTCGGATTACCAGGAATTCAATGTAAAATATTTCTCTGGAATGCAAAAAAAGGCAAAGTCTGGTTTTGATCAACAGGTCTCGATCTGGGTTTCTGGTCTTGATTCCAACTCTGTTGGTGAAACATCTTTGGACACATATGGAACATTAATATTCACAACAGATCAGATGATTCTTACAGAACAGGAGGGAAATCGTCAGTGCCAGAATCAAATGATCACTCATTGCTTGATAAAAACAAGTCCTTGTACCTCAAAAAAAAAAAAAAAAAGATGTGCAGACTAAGAAAAAAACTTATTTCGTATATGGGTCTTTCATATTTCATCTGTATGGAAGCAAAAGTTTCTGAAGAGCTGAATATTACAGTTGAGTTGTCCCAGGGAGACTCTGAAAATGGGAATTAGACATTACAAGCATGTTTCATCCATTACGCTCAAAAGGATGTGCACTCGCCATTCTGAGGAAATGGAAAGATTGTTCGAAAGTTTTTTGTAGATGAATGATTTTTTGCCTTTTTATTTTATTTTTTTACTTTTAATGTTGTCTGGAAGGAGGATACATATATATATTATTTATTTGTCCAATTCATTCTTTAATTTCTTGTCCACATCAAAATCAACCTATGCTGCTAAGAACTTTTTCTTAACCTTACCACATTATCATTATAATCTCTAATATAGGCTTTTTTCTATTTAATGGAATTAATTGTTTACTTCCATTTCTTGAAAAAAAAAAAATATCTTATGCTCATAGGTTGCATTTACTTGCAATACAAAACATGCTATTGTGAAATATTACTGGTATTGGTAATATTACAGGGGTAATGTAATTTTTTTTTTTAGCAGCCATTACCCCAGTCATAGGCTTATTCAGATTCCATCCTAATATGCTGATTTGGTGCTCAAGAAACATTTCTTATCTTTTTCAATATATATATATATATATATATATATATTATATATATATATATATTGTGCTGGCCAATATATATATATTTATATATATATATATATATATATATATATATATATATATATATATATATATATATATATATATATTTTTTTTTTTTTTTTTTTTTTTTTTTTTTTTTTTTTCAGGATTATTGCTATTTAAAAGAACAGCACATATTTGAAATATAAATATTTCTAATACTGTAAATGTCTTTAATTAGAAAGCGTTTCTTAAGGCCAATGTGTCCAAAAGTACTGCTGATAGTTAAAGAAACACCCCATTGCGACAGTTACACCACCACTGCAGTGACGTTCTGCAGACACAGGATGTACAAAACAGGCCAAACACTGCAGGACAGAGGACTAGACTGAGCTGGAGTGAGTCAGTGTTCACACAGGATCCAAATGTGTCTCCATGGAGATGCACGAGTTCAGGGGAACAATTGTGTGCCAATGCAGCAGCTGGAAGAGAGACTGACAGCAGTCAGAACTGCCATGTGTGGACAGCCTCAGAAAGACCAGCGGCCCCCGGGATCTCCACTTCCTGGACCCTTAACGACAGCTAATAGGTGATTGGCTTGAAAATGCACAGCTCATCACATGCTGCCATCTGAACAGAACACAAAGATGAGGGGAAGACAGAAAGTCCGGACAGTCTGGCAGGCTGGGCTTAATAATGGGATGGTAGAAAGGTCGAGATTTTGTAAAACTGGCGATATTCCTGTGACAACAATTACACTGAGAAAAAAAAAAAAAACTGTAGGATTTATTTTGAAACCATTTTTTACGAAGAAATAGTTAATAACTAATAAATAATTACAATAAGTATTTTCTCATCAAATTAATTCCAATATTATTTTGTGATATTTGGTACTTGACATGCATAATTTGTTAATGTAGCTGTATAAATGTTACACTGCCCAACCTGGCAGTGACCTCATTAACAAAAAGCTGGATGTACAGTTTTGCAATTTAATTGATTTTAGTGAAGTGAAAAGGATGACAGGAAACAATGTAGAGGCCAGATTCAAACTCAAACTGCCCACACAGGCACCACAGCTCTAAGTGGAGCTCAAGGTGGAGACTGTGACAAAAACTTCAACTCTTCCATCTCTCATTGCGACGCAGACTCAAAACGACTGAGTCACGTCGCCATCAAAAGCAGAGCAATTATTGACTTTGATTTCCCTGTGAGAGAAAGCCAAGTGTCTAATTACAAATTCTAAAAAGGAGGAACGTAAATATTCATTAAAGTGCTCTTCTTGTCACCATTTGAGAGAGGGGGAGAGAGGCTTTCGCTCTGACTCTGTAACTTTCCAAAGCACCTGAAGTAAGAGGCATCCAGACCATTTCAGCCTTCGTCAGTAAAATTTACACTAATTAAATGTGGCCTACTGAGGAGTTTACGTGAATGAGAAGATTTACATATTGCATAACACTCATTATCTGGGACCTGTGAAGCCAGTCCAGTGAACAAAATTAAGCTCTACTGCTATGGGACAAGTTTTCTCTAAGGGTGTTTGATTGACATCCTTTGTGATTTTAAACCCATTCTGATATGAACCTGTCTGTGTTCTTCCCACACAACCAACAAATTACAGAGCAAATTACCCAGGGTTTATTCATCTATTTATTTTTTGACTTACTCATGCGTCCTCTGAGAATCTAATACTGGCTGGATAGGAATGTCTATGATCCTGGTAAATTATATACTTTTTACAATGTTTCCCCTCATTTATTTTGACCTTTGTCGAATACCTTAAGCCACATTTTTTTGTTACTCTGCCTGGCGCACATTCATTATGAATTTTAACCTTTTTGCCAACGTTTGCCTGGATACAATAACAGTTAGTTGTGCTACTGGCATCCCATGTTAAAAGAAAATGTATTCAATGAGTAGAGAAACTGCTCAGACTGTCAACTATAGTGGATGCATCAAGTGTGATTGTATGTATTACTGTTCAAAAGTTTAGATCATTAATTCCTTTATTTCATTTATTTATTTATTTTAAAACAAACAAAAGTGATGACAAAAAAGCAGTGTATATCGTCACAAAAAATATATTAAATAAATCAAGTACTAAGGTTGCAATATTTAAATTAATTAATTAAGGTTCTAGAATAATTTAGGTAAATATAAGGTAAATACAGCCTAATACAATTATTATTGTTTTTTATATATTTGATCAAATAAGACTTCTTTTAAAAAATGAAATAAAATTGCAATCACACTGCTGTATTAAATCATAGCACTTTTGCTTGTGTGATATTGCTTTATTGTAACCCAACACCAATTACAAAAAACTAATCCCATCAAAACAATGCTTTGGATATGAGATTTACTCTTTTATATCTGAAGGCAGGCATCGTAAATCAAAATGTGTTTGTAAGTCTCTGCTATGACGGCTTTCGTAGCTCTTAACTAATATCAGAAAAGCATGTTCACATTTTCGAACAGTCTCTTCAAGACGCCCACTGCGTGTAAAACAAGCGATCTGAACGCTCTAGTTTTTTTCTTCCCTTTGTCTCAAGCACACGTTCACAAAGCGGCATCGTGACAAGCATCTCTCCCTCCGCTTGTTTCCACTCATGTCTTGTGAGTCAGTGTTGCCTTTAAAGGTTGACTGACATGCGTGTGCTCAACGTCACATGAAAAGACAAGTGGCAGTGGGTGCAAGCCAAACAAACCTCTGAGATGGAGAACATGATGCACTGTGTGTGTTGGAAGGGTTCTAAGGGCACGAGAAGGATCCACCCAACCTGAGCTGTGTGTGAGTGCAATTGGGCCCACAATAAAGCCATGCTGGTAACCATGACAACAGGTGAGATGATGACAAGAAAAAGTGTCACATGCTAAGACTGTATGTGGGAAGTTTAGAGTGAGAGAGAGACTGTGTGTGTGTGTGTGTGTTTGCCTAGCGGGTTGCTGGCCACAGAATAGAAGGGGGTGTTAGCTTAGCAGTAATTAAAGCGGCTGGCTAGCCCGAGATATGTTGCCTCCCACAACAAACCATCAAAAACCCATATGCCCATAAAGAATGTCACATATGTAAGTATAAGAGGATTTAAGCTTATTAGAGTGCTGCATTGTTTGTTCACCTTGCACCATAAACAAGCACATAAAAGGCAGTGCCATATTATCCAATCATGCGTGTTGTACTACCTTAAAGAACAACAAGGGATTTCAAAGATTCCAGGTTTTTGGCGACAGAAAGCCTGACTCACTTCAAAACAAAGTTCTTTGCAAGACTGGTGCAAAGCACATTCTCTGGCACACTCAAAAGCACACTAACACACTATGCATGTAAATAATAATAATATAATAATAATAATAATAATAATAACAACAAAAGTTTCTAGATGCATTCTACCATATCTATACATACACACCAAGGGCCCTATTTTAACGATCTGAAACGCAAGTGTCAAAGCGCGAAGCGCAAGTAAGTTTGTGGCGGGTCTCGGCACTGTTGCTATATTCCCGGCGGATAAATGGCTCTTGCGCCCGGCGCAAATCTAAATGGGTTGGTCTGAAGTAGCTTCATTATTCATAGGTGTGGTTTGGGGCGTAACGTGAAATAAACCAATCAGAGCGTCATCCAACATTCCCTTTAGAAGCAGGTGCACAAGTTCCATTATGGATTGCTATTATTATGGCGTATTTACCAGGCGCACGACAGGAGCGGTTCACAGCCGAGGAGACTGATGGATTTGTAAGAGCAGTGAAAGACAGAGAAGTTGTGTTGTATGGGATGGGAGAAACCCACCAAAATAGCGTCGGTTAAAACAGGCGTGGGAGGAAATAGCCACAATTGTTTCATCGATTTTTTTTCTCAGTCTCGTACTGAACGGTTTAATAGGAATACATGTATCATAACACCCTTAATAAAATGTCTTAGTGTCCATGTGCCTTAAGTGTTAATATATACTGCATAAAAAATGATGACTGAATGAACGAACGGACAACAACAAACAACGGATTAATGAATACAATGCATTAAAAAAAATAAAAATAAAAAAAACTCGAAGCTCACTCTAGACCAACTAAACAGTGAGCAATTAAATAAGAATATATACTAATTTATAGCAATAGGACAACAACCACTGCTTTAGAAAAATCAATAAGAAAACTACATATCTTTATAAAGTATTCAAATGTATAAAAATATTTTTCACGGTGTAAATGAAATATAATTTCTTATTAAAGTTACAAAAGTGATTTAATCAAGAGCAGTGAGACATTTTCTCTCTATGGTTATATGATTAACATGAAGGACAGACAGCAGTAATATAAGACTATATATTATATTTTTTTCTCAGCTGATTTCTTATTACTGTTTACGAGGATACTTTTGGCTTTCTGACAAATACAAATTAGTGTATTTAACAGTTTAAGGCCTATAAAGCAGCAAAAATAAAGTTCAATACCACACTCTATGAACATCGTCTTTGCACGAATAAATGGTATGCACTGACATCACTTTCCCCCAGATCACGCCCCCTCAGCCGGACTGAGTACCAAAAAGCTGCAGCATGAAAGGATTTAATAGGGAAGCTGCAGAAATGTGAGTAAAAAAAAGACAATAATGAGGTAAAATAAAGGTTACTGGAGACTATATAGTGTTCCTTACAATCTACCAAATATCCAGTGGTCCGTGGATATTGAGTAACTCGATTATAAAAAATGATCGAGGCAATTTCCTCTGCCTTGAAAGCCTCTTAATTTATTTATTTTAGATGTTTTAATGTGACAACGCGTTTACGTTACGATATGGAGGGGCGGCTGCCGTCCGTGAGGGAGGGAGGAGTCGGCGCCGTTCGCCAGGGGGCGGAGCCTGCTGCCTCCGCGAAGGAATCCGAAGGGGTAGGGAACGGGGGACTCCTGACGGCTGCCCAAAACCGGAGGAGCCGTCGCCGTCCATCGGGCGGCGGAGGAGTGTCGCGCCGTCGCCGAGGGCCGTTCCAGCCCACGCCAGGCACCGCGGAGGAGATCACCCAGCTGGTGGAGGCCGAGCAGCAGTGCGTCTGGGAATGGGGATGTTTTTTTTTTTTCTCTCCCCTCTCTCGTCCCTGTCGCTCCTCCTTCCATCTCCTTTTTCTCTCGCCTCGTCTGTCCTACCCCCAGGTTCCCACATCCCCGTGAGCGGTTCCCCCGGAGGGAAGGGGGGGAGTAGAGCGCAGTCTCGGGAGTACCCCCCGGCCTGCGAGTGGCGATTGGGTATGTGGCGAGTGGGGCGGGGCCGAGAGGCGTGGGAGAACGAGGAGTGAGGCCAGGTGTAGTGATTGAAGATGAGCTGCAGCAACTGCGCCACCGCCGGTATTGAGTCCCACGTAGAGATGGAAGGATATAAAACTGGAGCGATGACCGTGGAAGAGATGAGAGAGGACCAGGCCTGGGACATCTATTTTATGTTTGGCTTTTATTTGTGCGCGTCAGTCGCCGTGAGGGGCTGACACGCTGTTTTGTGTTTATTTTTGATTATTAAAATGTTTTTGATTGTGCGCCGGTTCCCGCCTCCTTCTTCCGGATGAATATGGAGTTTTTATCGTTACAATAATTGTTTATTGTCCAGCCCTAAAACGTATACAGTTTTTGTCAGTGTATATTTAATAATAATAATAAAATAATAATAATAATAATAATAATAATAATAGTATAGTCATAATAATACAATACAAATCCAGTTCTGCAAATATTTAATTGTTGAGTTGTTAATACATTCATTAAATACAATATATAGGGTATAATTATACTGCAAAATTCAACATATTAACTGGAGTGCATTTGTTTCTATGAATTGCTACTTTTTTTTCTGTAGCTTTTGGCAGTCTGTAAAATTATAACTTAGATGTTTTTTCAAATCTCTTTATACAGCCAATCACCAAATCTCTTTCTCATTTTAGATGTGTTTTGTGAGTTCTGTCGTAGTATTCACGCTAAAAACCAATACTTCCACTCAGTCTTTTGCCACTCAGTGGCGAAGCCACACTCACTCCAGCTGACGTGACGTCACATGAAAATCCTATATAGCAAAATTTGTTCTTCTTTCTGCTGATTGTTTCAATGGCTTAAAATCCCTTGTTTTTAAAGCACAATGCTTAAAAACATGTGCAAACAATACATCTGTGTGACCACATAGCACAGAAATGTCAAATGAGCGTGTTATACCTATGTTAAATTCAGAATTAGAAAACGTAGTTTTCCAGTATAGTATAGTAGTAGCATGGACAAATTTAATTGCATTTACTTGTGACTTCACAGATTTAATAAACTTTTGTGTAATTATATATCATTAAAACCCCATCAAGTTTCTAGGTTTCTAACACGTGAGGAGAGGTTTCAGACAGAGAGCAAACAGTGATGGCGGCCAGCAATAAAAGAATAAGGTACAGCACAGTTTAGAAAAGGCACTAGAGCAATTTTTATTTATTTTTTTAATGAGAGCTGTGGGCAGAGCTTGAAGTAGGCACAAATCTATTGAAACTGCTTTGTATGCATTGTTAAGAAGAGTGTCTGTGTCTAAGAGCTGTAAACAAAAAACACACTAATCTAGGATCATGATGCTTCTTTGTCTACTCCGTCTTCTGCTGGAGAACCCTGTCTAGCCACCCTCAAACAGTCACTGAGATGCAGCAGATAACCAGAACCCTCAGCATGGCCCTGCATCACATTAATATCCATCATCACAATACAGCCTGTGCTGGTTGGAAAATAATGGATGAACTAAACACACACTTCTATCATTCTACTTAAACTTTCTTTAATTCAGTTCCAGCAAGAGAGTCAAATTGGTTTATCCACTTGAGAAATATGATGATTCTGATGGACCACAACACGTGTTGATGTATACATGCAGTCCCAGCGGGCACTCAGGCACAGCTCTATGTGACACATTCTCCCACCAGGCAAATATCCGAGACTGTAAAGATGAAGTTTTATTGATTTTCCCATTTGGGAGACTTGGAGGTGGTTATCGGAGCACATATAGCGCTGCACATCCTCCTGGGATCTGGCTAAATTCTCTACCACACAAATACACGAGTGCTTTACACTACTTGAGGGAGGTGATGTCTGTGTCGATGGAGTCCAGTCAAGCTCTTGTAACCAGTGACGTTTGAGTTGGTTCACTGCGAGCTGAAGTTGATTTAAG
>NW_020526518.1:0-166349 GCF_003368295.1 Carassius auratus | reverse complement strand
AAAACACCCTAGTATCCACTACTGTAGAAACTGCCCAGGAACACCCTAGTATCCACCCCAGAACACCCACAGAAACCACCCAAAACACCTAGTATCCACTACTGTAGAAACTGCCAGAACACCCTAGTATCCACCCCAGAAACCACCCAAAACACCTAGCATCCACTACAGGTTAGAAACTGCCCAGAACACCCCTAGTATCCAACCCAGAACACCACATAAACCACCCAAAACACCCTACCATCCACTACAGTAGAAACTGCCCAAAACACCCTAGTATCCACTCCAGAACACCACAGAAACCACCCAAAACACCCTAGCATCCACTACTGTAGAAACTGCCCAAAACACCCTAGTATCCACTCCAGAACACACAGAAACCACCCAAAACACCCTAGCATCCACTACTGTTAAAACTGCCCAGAACACCTAGTATCCACCCCAGAAACCCACCCAAAACACCCTAGCATCCACTACTGTTAGACAACTGCCCAGAACACCCTAGTATCCACCCCAGAACACCAGAGAAACCACCAAAAAACCCTAGTACCACTACTGTAGAAACTGCCCAGAACACCCTAGTAATCCACCCAGAACGCCACAGAACCACCCACAACAACCTAGTATCCACTACTGTTAGAAACTGCCCAGAACACCCTAGTATCCACCCCAGAAACCACCCAAAACACCCTAGCATCCACTACAGTAGAAACTGCACCCAGAACACCCTAGTATCCACCCAGACACCACATAAACCACCCAAAACACGCCTAGCATCAACTAACAGTAGAAAACTGCCCAAAACACTTTAGTATTCCACCACTGCACCACACAGTAACCACCCAAACACCTAGCATCCACTTACTGCAGAAACTGCCCAGAACACCTAATATCCACCCCAGAAACACCAAGAACACCACTAGCATCCACCCCAGAACACCAATAACACCAAAACACCTAGGCATTCCACTACTTGTAGAAACTGGCCAGACACACTAGTCTATCCACCCCGAACCATCCCAGAACACCCTAACATACCACTACAGTAGAAACTGACCACTAAAATATAATTGGGGGGGGGGGGGGAGGTGCGCTAAAGGTTATAGACATGGAGGGAGCTGAACCACCTAAAAATAAGGTTTAGAACTGCAATGGTTATAGCGATGTATCGCCCAGATCCACCCTACACACACTAAACGAAACCCCCTACTGTGGTGATTGCCCAGAACACCCTACAAACTAACCAGAACCCCCTACTGTCGTGATCGCCCATAACACCCAACAAACTAACCAGAAACCCCCTACTGTGGTGATCGCCCATAACACCCTACAAACTAACCAGAAACCCCCTACTGTCGTGATCGCCCATAACACCCAACAAACTAACCAGAAACCCCCTACTGTGGTGATCGCCCATAACACCCAACAAACTAACCAGAAACCCCTTACTGTGGTGATCGCCCAGAACACCCTACAAACTAACCAGAAACCCCTACTGTCGTGATCGCCCAGAATACCCTACAAACTAACCAGAAATCCCTACTGTGGTGATCGCTCAGAACACCCTACAAACTAACCAGAAAAAATCCCCTACTGTAGTGATCGCCCAGAACACCCTACAAACTAACCAGAAACCCCCGACTGTAGTGATCGCCCAGAACACCCTACAAACTAAACAGAAACCCCCTACTGTAGTGATCGCCCAGAACACCCTATAAACTAACCAGAAACCCCCTACTGTAGTGATCGCCCAGAACACCCTATAAACTAACCAGACACCTCCCAAAACAACCTAGTAACTACCTAAAACATCATTGTACCACCCAGAACAACCCAGTAACCATCCGGAACACCCTAGCATTGCGGTGGCAAGTTTTTCACAGACTAACATCCACAAATTCTTTAGTAAATTTATAAATATAGTGATTGTTATTATTCAGTATCGTATTTGGATAAAGAGCACTTTAATATCAAAAACATATCAGTGAAATTATTCCATTTTCACTGAGCTATCAAGGTCTGACCTTTACCATGCCGACATGCAATATAAACCTAAGAGAACATTCGTACACTCAAATGAAGCTTCAAGGAAATCGAGAGCTTGTGCAAATATCATCAGTTAAAGCAGCTTATATTGCTCACAGCACTGCTGTGTGGACTTTACACACTGTAAAACACATTATATCAGGCCACAGATGAGGATGGGGGATGATTGTGTGACATGCGGATCATTTCAGAGCATTTCCCTCGCATAGAGCGACGCGTCCAGCTTTCCTGCGACCGCATGATGTGCTTTGATGAGATCTTTCAACCAGGGGTCCGTGAGTAAAGCAGGAGGTCTGCAGTGAAGATATATAAAACATACATAAATTTAATTTACGTTAACCAGTGATTTGATAAGCTTGAGGCCCTGTTCACATAGAGATGGGTTTAGCTGTTAACAGGCGTTTCGTACACATTTTTTAATCCGGGTTCCAGAGTGGATAAATCTGAAAATTCCGCCTATGCGTTTTCATGTAGACAGGAAATCCGTATATTTTCTGAAACAATGACGTCATCGGCCCATGTCTCGCCACTAGTCAGACACCACTACGTCACCTAACAGAAACAAAAATATGAACAAACACTGAACGATTGTGTTTTTAAAGAGCCAGTAAGATGAAAATTCTAAGCTTCCTATCACTGTTTATAAGTCCTGTACATTAGGTTTAAATCCATCCAAGGTTAAAAAACATTGTCATTTTGTCAAAATATCATTTTAAAATTACCTCAATTCTCAGAGATCCCCAAACGGTTTGCGCGAAGCTGTTCAAAAGATTCAGTTTCCTTAAACCCCACCTTTCGGTAGCATACTGTGTTCTGATTGGTCAACTAACATAGTCAGGTTTGATTGGTTGTTCCGCACACACCTCCACGGTAAACTATGCGTTAGCATCTGTTTGGGGTGAATTATGTCTTATTCCTCTCACCGCGAAGCAAACAGTAAAATAAAAAACTTGAACGGTCTCGCTGCTTTTTCTTCTGTGTGGGTGTATTCAAGTTTGAATCAGTTTGAATCTGAATAGCGCGTTCAGTGCGGGGGCATGGTCACATTAGATATAACGAAGGGAGACATGAAAAACAGACATCGCGCTGTTTTCATATTGATTACTTTATCACAGAATATGTTTTCGGCAGCACTTGTTTAGTTTCAAAGTAGACATGTCAAGCTTTCTATAGATATCTCTCTCATGTCTCTTCATTGAGTATTCACAGAGTTACACTTCATTTTAATGATGTGTTTGTACATGACGATCAGCGCAGACAGGCTGCAGACAGCACACATACTGATAAGACGCTCGGGAGAAAACAGACACATAACTTCATAATCATACTTCGCGTTGTGATTCGGAGATGCTCGTTGTTCTAAATAAAGTTGGTAATGAACCATCTTTTATGGCCAAACGCTTTGAAAATCCCGCTGTACTCACCGAGATTAGAAAAGCAGTCATCAGTGAAATGTTGTGAACACAACAAGGATTTGTTGTACTGCTCTGGTATTGTGGTAAAAATGAATTTTAGCCATTGGTTCTTCTGATTTTCAAATAAAACAAACTTGCCTTTACAATTAAAAACACACTGTCTCCTCGACATGATGCTCTCACACCAACCAGAGCGTCTGTGTGGGGGGTGGGGCAGCTCAGAGTTCCGTTTCTCCCCACACAGACGGTAGGCGGAGATTAATATGCAAAGTGTTCTAGTGACGTACATAGAGATGGGCAAAAGATTTGAAATCTATAACGACTCGTTTCAGCGATTCAGAGTCGACTCCTTACTTTAGAAGCCAATAACTTTATAAATCGTGTACTTTTTGGTTTAATTACTTTGCACATTGTTTACACTGATGGACAGCTACATCATACACTGTAATACAGGTAATTTTTGATTTCCCATTAAATATTAACACAAATTAATAATTGTACTGTTTGTTTGTATATCGCGCACAAGATTTATGCACATAATCCAAGTCGTCTTCTCCATTTTTAGTGTATCTCTGTGGCAAAATTACAGTGCTACATACTGGTGTGTATATATATATATATATATATATATATATATATATATATATATATATATATATATATATATGTTTCATAAAGCAATTAAGTTTATATGTAGTTATAATGTAAATGAGAAGGGAATCACATTTTTTTGCATCACGATCTGACAGTAACATTATTAGAGGTCATCACCAAACTAATAAAGCTATTTGCTTGAAATAAAAAAAATAAAATACTTCAGAAACAGTAGGTTTCTTTTTATTTTTATAACTTTGTGTATATATAAAAAATGTATTGAAGTTAAAGCTGTGAACCTCATTATTCCAAGTCACATGCTTCAACACCTGAAAAAGAGTTTGAGAAAAATTGAAGAATCACCCATAAACACCCTCTTTTTACATATTTTGTAAATGCTTTTCTGTACTGCTAGGTTAAAATAGTGTTAGTCACACAATATATGATGACGTTCTCTCTATTCTTATTCAGACCTCAGCACAATCCACTTCACTGGCTTCCTGACGGATCTCTGGCTTTTGTCTCCATAATAGAATTATTGTAGCTTCAATAACAGTGGAGCTGAGTGCGATGAGAACTGTAGCAGCAGAGGAATTACAAAATGAATGGCAAACAAGTGCGCGAGAGAACATCAGTTCAGGCTCATCACCTCAATCAAAAGCCAAATGCAGGTGGAGGATAATGAAGTAAAAAGAAAAAACGTTTTACTCTGGAGTGTCTAGTTTTACGAGTTCTCTCTCCAATCCTGTCCATGCTTTTATATATATCCTGAATATTAAAATGAACCTTGTGTGGTGAGATACATCACGGCCCCATTTACCACCGTCACACTAGGGAATTAAGTATAAAATGTGGTTTATTATCTTCATTGTCTTCTGATCGTGTGTGATTCACTTCAATGTACATTTTTTTTGGTCATTTATTTAAATGAATATAGAATCCAGGACTCCGACACCAATTTTGCATCATGTTTTATTAATCATCCTATAGACTTCACAGTCTACAAAAGACCCATGTCTAGAAAATGAGATATTTCAGGAAAAAAAATAACTAGAAGAAAATACCTTACATGCTACGGAAAAATACATAAAATCACATATATTTGATGGTGCATTTTCAGTTAGACGGAACATTTTAATGATGCTTTTAGTCATTTATTTATCAAGTTACACATACCTCCTGCCTCGTCCACCATTTATGGTTTCCACACAGAGATCATTGTCATGCATTCTGGGATTGCCTGTCCATGAAGGATGTGTATGATACGAGCCACAATAGTGTCTCATAACAACTTTTGATACAATCTTTGTGTCAAGAGCAAATTTTACTTCTTTACAGCTAATAAGTTTGCCTAAAACTTTTTTTTCTTTCTTTTGTAAAGGCATAAAATTGCTCACTGCTCAAGTGAAATTTACTGTATGAATAATAAAAGCCACTTCACACAAATTACTAATTATAATATTAGCATCCACTACAACTTGGCAATAACGTTTGTTTATGTTTAAATGCGCGCGCAGTTAAAATGTAAATATTCGCGCTCTTTTTACTCGGGTGGATTCTTATTGGTTCAGTGGTTTTTAACCTTCATCGCTGGAAAAAAAGTTTTGAAAATGATTCACGGATAACTTTACTCTGTGTCGTTATCAGCAGCTATAGAATTAGAACTATATTAAAACTTTCTTTGGTGTAAACAGGCTATATAAGATAAACGCATAGCCGCACGTCTGGATCTATGATGTTATTGATGTAAGTAAACGTTTTCTTTACGTTATTTATATTCTCCATTATAAATACAAGGCCACGCAGCCCTGTGCTGCAAGAATGACTGAAATGCATGAATGTTTCAGGCGGCTTTCATGTTCGCGAGCGGAGGACGCGGTCAGTGCGCGAGATCAGACAGCAGCTGGAGCTTCATTCTCTCTCTTCAAAGGAACCGTGTTCTAAAAATATCCACACTGTAAGTCCAGAGATCGAACGAGGACGCTCCCTATTCTGATCTTTCACACTGGCATGCGCGTCCTGATCAGTCGGTCCCTCAGAAGACATCAGTGAGCTTTACTGCAAATAACAAAGAGAAAGAAACGACAAGGAGAAAGGGCGCTCGAGTTTATAAGTGCGCGCTGAAGCAATCTCTTCTCAGAAGCTCCTGAACTCTCGCGTTTCGCGGAATGCACGTTGCGGATAAATTAAACATGAAACATCACAGTCTTGAACACTACTGCGACGTTTTCTGAAGATGGCCACATGCTAGGATCTGTGCCCTGATGATAGGGTGTTGTGGTGATTGCAAGCGATGCTGTTTGGTTGCTAGGCTGTTATGGGTGGTTGCTAGGTGGTTTGACTTTGACACCAGGGAAGCCTCTGAATCTGTAAACAGAAATAGTGCTGGAAAAAACATTTCTTTTTTTTCTTGTATTGTTAGTTGAAATACAATAAATTACAAAGCTGAATATTTAAATGATGTTGTGCATCATACAATAGCCCAGTAAATAAACACTAACTAATCAAACTATAAAATTATTTACAATGGTATTTTTTATTTATTTGAGTATTAAAATATAAAAACTTAAATTATATATATATATATATATATATATATATATATATATATATATAAAATGTACTGTTTATTATTTAGTAAACACTGAGTCTATACATTTTTTTTTACATTTTGATCACTATTTTAATATACTGTATATTTTATAAATCTCTTATCACCACTATTTAATTTATAATTTGAATTACTTTTTATTGTTGTATTTTATTATTTAATGGTCTTTATTTTAATTGTAATAGTCATTATATAGAGAGATTGAGAGAGAAAGAGAGCAATTAGGCAGCATTTAAATCAGACTCATCATTTTCTGTTTAAGTGTGGCCACATTTGCGAAATTTCTGCGAATTTGTGTGACCAACTTGAACCTATTGTGAAATCTGAGTAAGGAACTTTTTTGCCTCAATGCAAAACTCCTGATTGCTTGGATTTGATTGGAATTTCCAGCTGAAATTATTGGAATTTACCAGTGAAAGTTTTCCAAGCAACAGTAAATGTGAACACACCTTTACCAGCTTTACTTAACCTCAATAAAAGTCACACAAGATATAAACATTTTTTTTTTTTTTACAAATCTGCAAAACCTTTAAATACACACTGGTTTGGTGGTAAAATTTATGGATTCAGGAAGTGCCTCAAGGGTCTACATATGCCTTTTAAGTCCTAGCCGATGAGATCTAAGGTCCTGTGAATTTTTGTGCACTGTCCATGACCCATGTCCTCTCAGAGCTCTATAAAAGATGTAATTGAAAGAGACTGATGGATGAAAAAGAAGAAAATATCTACAAATAGAAGATCTGTATGTTTCTAAAGCGGTACAAGAGGTCGTTACCCATCAAAAGCCTTCTACCCTGAGGCCATTATGCTAAAACTGCCTTCCGCGAACTAACCATTTCCTGAAATTTCCATGTATTCTGCAATTTTGGCCTTTGGTATCTACAGTAGGAGTAATTAGCGGAGCATTAGCTGTAGCTGACAGAAGATGCGTGGCCTCCCATTTGACCTGCGGAATAACTGATGGAATCTCGTATCAGATCCAAAGCTTGTGTCCGCCTCCAACAGCTGTACCTAACCGACCTGTTTGATCCGGTAATTGACTCGGAGGTGATAAGAGAGACAAATACAGCCGGTGGAAAGAGATGGGGTGGAGGGCTTGAGATTAGACATATTTGATTTCCTGTAGGGCTTGTGAGTAGCGGGCTTCATATAAAACCAGCAGGAAAAATGAACTCTGTTTGATTTGCGTGCAGTGGCTTTGCTTTAGGACCTAAAGGAATAGTTCACCCTGAAATGAAAATGTCCTCACCCTCAGGTCATTCAAGATGCAGATGAGTTTGTTTCTTCATTATTTTTGGAGAAATGCAGCATTACATCACTTGCTCAGCAATGGATCCTCTGCAGTGAATGGGTGCCGTCAGAATAAGAGTCCGAACAGCTGATGTAGTCCACAAGTCCAAGTGTGATCTGGTCTGAATCAAGTACCATCTACAAGCCAAAACACCTCTAAACACATGTTGCTGGATTTTGAAACAACAGAAGATGGACTTTTTCACTGGAGGAATCATTATTAATCGATTACAGACATATATTTTTGTTAAAAACATCTTAATTGTGGATTACTTGTGGAATATTGTGATGTTTTTATCAGCTGTTTGGACTCTCATTCTGACGGCACCCATTAACTGCAGAGGATCCATTGGTGAGCAAGTGATTGAATACTGCATTTCTCCAAATCTGATGTATAAACAAACATCTTGGTTGGCTTGAGAGTAAGTATATTTTCAGCAAATAAATTTTTTTGGGTGAACAACTCTAAAATCAATGGATTTACTGCGTGAACACACGTCACTAAAATTCTCCAGTCGTGACATTAGCGCAAGGAAAATTACACTCCTCAGGGATCATTTGCGATATTAATGAAGAAAAATATTTGCATGATTCCGCACCAGGCATTAGTCCAGAATAGCTCAGAGTTAATTACAGCGCGGTACTAATTGCAGAGCGCTTGACACCGCGCATTGTTTCAGGTAATGGATTCTAATTGGTCGTCTTGATGATCTCCTAACATCATCTTTCATACCTTGACACCTTTGCATGTGCTGATGAGAGAAAAAGAGTTTTACAGGGAAGGTATTAAATTACACTGTTTTTGGGGTGGGAAATGTTACATTTTAAAGCACCTCTGACTGGACGAGCCATGTTCAAATAATAACAAATTATAATAATTATATTTATCATTAACAACAATAATAATAAACCTTTTATTTTATCATTTTATATAATGATGCAGTCCCAAGTGTGGTAAATTCAGCACAGTCTCTTGTGGCTTTAGCTACTTCAGAATAACTCTAGACGTTAGAGATTACAGAGGCCCACAGAATTACTATATCAGGTGAAATATTATTAGCATGACATTTCCCTCTGCGGTTCATGGAAACCTTGGTAAAAGTAGTTGTGGAGACATTGTGTGAACAGATCATTAGTTTTTTCTTTGGCTGTGTTACTGGGTCGCAGGCTTGATTGAAGACGCCACGTCTCTAATGACCCTTGAGTGCTGCTACACTCGCATGTCTAAATTCAGAGTATTCAAAACCAGGCAGAGGGAAAAGAGAGGACAAGGCCGTCTGAGAGACGATTATCACTTGACTCCGAGCAGAAAACACTGATGAGTCTCTTCCTGCCTTTGGCTTTAAGATATCTATATATAAGTCTATCATTCTGTCTATCTACCTACCCACCAAACTTTCTACATATCTGTTGACCATCCACCTATCCATCATCCATTTTTCAAACCATCGGTCTGTCCATCTATCAGTCAATCTATCATCTGTTCATCCATCTACCCACCCACCCATCTTTTACCCATCAATCTTCAGTATCTATCATCCATTTAACTACCCATCAATTTATCTATCATTTGTCTATCCATCTTTCCATCCATCAATCAATGTTTATACCTATTAACATATATACTTTTCTATCCATCCATTTACCCACCCAGTTTTGATCCATCCACCCATCTTTCTACCTATCTATCCATCAATCTATCAATAGTATATCCATCTTTCCATCAATTCAGTGTTTCCACCCATTTACATATTTATTTACCCTTCTATCTATCCATCCATCCTATCATTTTTGACCCATCAGTCCATCCATCCATCCAATGTTTCCATCCATGTACATATCCATTTACTCTTCCTTTCTTCTTTCCATCCATAATCCATTTATCATGTAATCTGTCATCCATCAAGCCACCTATCTTTCTATCCATCCTCCATCCATCTACCCATTAATCTATCAATTGTCTATCCATCTGTCCATTCATTCATCAGTGTTTCCAACAATCTACATATCTATTTACTCTTCGATCCATCCATTTACCCAACAATTTTTGACCTATCAATCTATTCATCAATCCATTCATCTATCCATCATCTGTATGTCCATCCATCCATCGATTTTCAACCCATCAATCTATCCATCCATCAATCTATCTTTCTAGCTTTTATTTATCCATCTACCCATCCATCCATTATCTATTAATCATCTATTCACCATCCATCAATCCATCCATGTTTTTACCCATCTACATATCTATTTACTCTTCTATCTATCTATCCATCCATCCACCCAACCCATCTTTCTACCCATCAATCTATTCATCCGTCACCTAACTCACATATAATGAAGGATGCAAGGGACTGAGAGGAGGTCTGGGGTGACATAAATTCTTGTTTGAGAGCAGTCGTCTGGACTGCCCAGCGATTGGCTCGTTCATGCGGCGTGAAATTCCCCACGAAAGGCCAGAGCTGTTGATTCCGTCCTTCACACCCTCGGCCTGCCCTCTAATTTATGACTTGCTGTTGCACCAATTAGCACCGTAGGGCCGAGCAGCACCACAGAGGTGTCCCAGTCTGTGTTAATGACTCGCTGTCTCACTGCTTCCCGCCACTGTGTCAGAGAGTGCAGAAGTGGAGATGACATTGTGCGTCGTGGGAGTCGAGAAGAACACACATCGAGAAGGATCTAAGGGACTAAGAGGAGGTTCGGGGTGCAGGCTTTTTCGCTCCATCAGTGAGTCAGTTGACCTTTGACACTTCTGGTAAAGCATATGAAGTGTTATATGGAGGCAGGATGTGATTCTGGAGGTAGGGAGTGTGTTAGTTTTACACACACATACCTGTACATATAAACATACATACACACATACACATACACATACATATACACACACACAGACACATCCTTGTTTAACTAGCAATTACTAGGGCAGGTAGCTAAAAATATAAAGCACATGCTTGACACAATCTTAGAGGTGAATGTCTTTTAGTGGCTTTTGTTGTTTTGCCGTAGTTTAATTATGATGGACTGTAGAGTGGGTTGTTTGGCTAGCATGCTACTTATTATGAAGACTCTAATAGCCTTCCAGCTAAACATCTGCCCACTTGGGTGAATCTCATGAAGAAATACCATTATTTCTAGCTAAAAAAAAAATCACAAGTTTTTATATCTTAGCCAGAAAAAGAATAAGTGTGGAACAAACATTTTGAAATTAGATTTAAATCTAAAATTACTCTAAATACATAAAAGCAATATAACATGCATTTTCTATAATAATAATAATTTTTAGAGTATAGACATTTTGCTAAAATGTTGAAATGCAAAAAATAAAATTATGCATTATTTTTACTAGTAATATTAATACTAAAAATAATTATATTCTTCTAAATAACATTATATACATTTTACAAAAATGTTAAACTTCTAAAATATAAAGTACAAATTTTGTGTGCTTAAAGTCTCCAAGGCTGAAGCTGTTCACACCTGATTAGCAGCACATTAGGCTCAGTGGACTCTTTTATTAGTCCTCTAAACAATGAAGCAGTCCAACAATGACTGCCATCCTGCTTGTGCTGACCTCAGCCAGATGCACAGAGCCCAAGTCCCAGAACTGGACACTAGCAGCCTAATCTGAACACTGGACCGTGGTGATGGACGACGTGTCCCCGCATCACCTCGTGTTTCTAGACAAAGTCTTCTGCATTTTTAACGAGCTGGAAATTTTATCATCTGTCATAGTAGTGTCTCTCCTCCAGGCAGTGCGCTGACGAAGTGTTTAATATCGGAAATGCAATATTAAAAAGCGCTAGGTTGGGAATTATCCATTACAGCTTAGAGGACGGGAAAACCGCCGCTGTCATGCCTGGGAAAGCCACTTAACCAGTACATTCAGAAGAGTTTTCAGGAGAAAACTGCTCAGTCGCAGTCAGAATCTGGGACTCCAACAGAATGAGCACAGATATGAAGAGCCGAATATATGATCCAGGTGCCATAAGCAGGTTTGGGGGATCAGGTTAATGGAATAGTTTGTGTAAAATCATTTACTCGTGTACCATCAGCTTGTTTCAAATTTAGTCCAAGGACTGCAGAAAAAAAGTCTGAAGAGTGAGGAAAATTAAAGTAGAAACATGTTTAAAATAACATTATGCATTATATTTTTTAATAATAATTTGTGCAAGGAACACATGCAATTTAAATACTTAAAAATTTTAAACAAAATTACAAGAGCAATATTCCTTATTTTATTTATTATAATAAAATATGCATATACTTTAAATCTGAAGAAATTCAGCTTTTAAAATTGATATAACATTAGAAAAGTGTTGCATAATTTTACAAGTGTTACATGATACATTATTTTAAAATATGATGCGTGTTGTTTTTGTCATATTTTAGGTTACATCTGAAAAAAAAAAATTAGACAATCGAAAATATTAAAATGTTAAAATTTATACAATTACAAAAGCAACAAAAACATTATATTATTAAATATTAATATTAAAATGATCATTTTATAAAATACAATGCATGTTTTTGTTTGGCCTGATTGTACAAGACCGTTTCCATTTCTGTAGGCATCCTCTTTGGCCTGACGAAGATGTAGGAGTTTTGTTGTAAACCATGGTCTATCGTTGTTGAACGTTAAATATATGCATCCAGGACTCATACAGCAAAACCCAGACATCTTTCCACTGGGTACAGTATCTGTTTCTTTTTTTTAGGACCACCTCGGTTGAGGTTCCAAGTGACCAAGCACCATACCGTTTACAAAACGTGACGTGTAAACTCTACTGTTCACGGATCGCTAAACTTGCAACACATACACAAAAGAACCGCTATATTTAAATCCGCACAGCCAGCAAAGGATCGAACGCAACTGTTTTGAACGAAGGCAACCTTTTTTTACAACCAAAAAGTTTTGTCTGTTGAGGAAGTACAGACGTTCCTCTTATTGATAGCAGAGGAGTGGATCCATTGACAGCTTGATTTGGCGACACGGAATGAAAAAGTTTTTTAGGAGTCGTGGTTGTAGAGGCGGTGAAACTATAACGACATGTGAATAATCCCACCCATTCTGAAGCAACACTAAACTGCAGTGGAAACACAAAGCGTGCCGGGCTGTGCCATACCATACTGAGCTGTGCCGAACTGAGCTGTACCACGCAGTGGAAAAGCACCAATAGACAGAGCTGTGGGTTCAGTGGAGTCATTCAGATTCCTGGGAACCACCATCTCTCAGGACCTGAAGTGGGACATTGTAAAAAAGGCCCAGCAGAGGTTGTATTTCCTTCACCAGCTGAGGAAGTTTATCCTGCCACAGGAGCTGCTGAAACAGTTCTACTCAGCCGTCATTGAGTCTGTACTGTGTACTTCTATAGCTGGGTTTCCATCACCCTGCTTTTATGCACATTTTGAAGTATCGCATCAGAATCGAGTGATGGAGACGCTGAATAACAAATAAAAAGGTCTTAATTCACAAATAAGTTTTTACGATCACTTGAGGTGGTTTTTGACTTGTGCTAAGAGGGGTTACTACATTAAAGAAGCAGCAGGATCCACCTCCGAAAACAATAATCACATTCATTGTGTTTCGTCTGCTCGTTCTGAGGCACAAGTCATTTATTATATAGGAAAATTATTAAATTCAGTAGCTTCTCCTACTTTCCTTACTTATGTATATAATGCCAGTTTATCAGGAAGTGACGATTATGTCCTTTTTGACTCGTTGGATGGAAACGGGGCTTGTTTGCAAATGTTTTGTGCGATCTTACAATATAATAAATTGGCAACTTTGGGTGGAAACCTGGCCTGTCTGGTTTGGTTCAGCTATAGAATCAGACATCAGAAGACTACAGAGAACGGTTCAGAACTGTTGAGAGGATTATTGGTGCTCCCTTGCCCACCCTTCAAAATTAAATTAAGTTAAATTTATGAATTTAGCAGACGCTTTTATCCAAAATAACTTACATTGCATTCAGGCTAACAATTCTCTACAATTTGTTCTGGGATTCAAACCCCCAACCTTGCGCTTTCTAACACAATGCTCTACCACTTTAGCTACAGGAACCTCTCAAGAACTGTATACATCCCCCAAGCAATCTACCTTATGAACAGTTAAATGCTCCCCCATTGTGCAATAAAGATATGTGCAATAACCTTATATTTATTTGTTACCACCTGCATTCTAGAACATCCATGCATCTCATTATATTCTATTCCAATTCTATCATCGATAGCACAATTGTATATACATTTCTTTTTTGCCCCAATTTATTTATTTTTCTCTATTTTTGTCTATTTATATTTAAATGTGTGTATTTTTTATTTTTATCTTATTTTTTTATTGTCTGTGTGTTGTCTCCGTCTACTGGAAGCTTGTGACACTAAAACAAATCGCTTGTATGCGCGAGAATACTAAGATATAAAACTCATTATTATTATTAATAAAGTAATGCATATTAAATGCATTTAATAAATTAAATAGGTAACCAAATGGTGCCAATCATCTGTAGACCCAATATTGAAGAAAAGATTCAATTAAAAAATGTGAAAATCAGTAAAAAAAAAAGTTACTCTGTGACAATCTTTTCCCTTTGCAAAGCAATGACAATTATTAGCATTGCTTTCAAAAGTGTAATGGCAGTTTGAAGCATTGTGCCAAGCTTGACGTTACTGGTAGCAAACATTATTGGTCCTTGAGTGTCATAACCAAATGCAATGCACCACTTTATACAATATTTGATTGCAACATGAAAAAACTACATAGAAATGTCTCCTTTTGTGTTCTACTAAACAAAAAACACAAGCATACAGGTTTAAAATGACAGATAAACTATCAATTTCTGACATTTGAAGACTCCGCTAGTCAACCTGTTAGCATCAGACCCGCTTCAGTCAACTTCATCTTCAAGGGTTTTCTCGGGACCATAGGAGATGTCCACACATCTGTCCCCACCGATAGGCTCCAGTCCTCTCCGTCTGGACGCTAGCTGAAGCTGCCGCAAGCTGGGCTCGAGGTGTCTCCGGGCCCCTGAGGAACAGCATAGCCATTGTTTCAGGGGTCCGGCTGGCCAGCACAAATGATAGCGTGACATCCCATCTGGAGCGAGCGCTCACGATTAATCGCACAGACAGTGAGCGAGAGCTCTGAGAGCCCAAGATAAGACTGGAACATGGTGCCTATAGGAGCCTGAGGCGCTAACCACAAGTCAATACAAACTAACACTAATGGATTTTAGATTATTGATCATTTACTTAAAATCTTCTGAAATGGAAAATAGAAATAGAGAACTTCTAAAGTTAGTTTAAAAAAATAAATAAATACAAAAGCAATATGCTTATGCATGTATGCAATAATATTATAAAATACAATGCATATGTTATTGTTTCCATCATTTTAGATTACATCTGAAATAATAATAATAAAGAAACATACATTTAAATTCAATAAATTGTTTTAAAATTATCTATTATTATACCATCTTTGTGGGAGGATCAGATAAATGGCAATTTCTAAAGTTAATGCAAAACTACGACAAAAGCAAATTTCTGTGCATAATAATAAAGTCAGTTACTGCATTGGAAAAACTGTATTAACTTGAATTAAATTATAAATTATTAAAATATTACATGGATCCAAATAAGGTCCCATGACCAAAATAATGCATCAGAAAATTGAGATTACTATTATTATTATTATTATTATTACTAATAATCAAATCACTTATTAATTTTGTTTCTCCCACAAAGCTTTAGTAAAAAAAGAAAAAAAAGTAGTATATAATAATAAAATATTAATTTTGTTTTACTTATGTACTTAAATTAAATTATTAATTTATTTGAATATTAATAAAAAAAAGTTCAAGGTCAGTTTATTTATATTGCACAAATAAAAACAGCTAGTGTATGCCAAAGTGCTGTACACAGGGGCGTAGATTACGCCGGGGACGTGTCCCCCACACTTTTAATATCATGGAAATTCGTCCCCTGCACTTTTTCTGTCAAGTTTTTCTCATAGAGGTTTTCAAGAGCTGGTGTGAATAAATATAGATTTAAACTCAAAGAGACAGGATAGTCTGCATATGATTTGATATTTAATTCGGACCCAGAATACAGCGAGATGGACTTTACAGAGCGCAAACACTCCTGCAGTGTGCGTTTCATTCATACGGAGCCTGAGGGTGCTCTCGCGCAGAAAGCCATTTCAGGAAGATCCTAATATGGGCAAAAGCGTCCAGCTATCGCTGTATGAAAACAGTTTTTACACAGAAAAAAAGCACAGAAACTTTTGTAAACACGAAGACATTAAACATACGATTGCAACAATATATGGTTTTTCAATTAATCTCCAGCAGGTGATAAATAAAGGATGAACAATGCAGTACCAATTGACATAGCATTTATTAAAGAATAGAAACTATTCTGCCTTATTACGTGATAAAAAAATAATGTGAAATATTTTTACTAACCTATTTAAATTAACTGTTTTCTATTTGGATATATTTCAAAATGTAATTTATTGAGATTTCAAAGCTGAATTTTTTGTATCATTACTCAAGTCACACGATCCTTCAGAAATAATTCTGATATTCTGATTTGCTTCTCAAAAAAATAAAAAATAAAATAAAAATAAAAATAACATAATTATAATGTTGAAACCAGCGGAGTAGATTTTTTTTCAGGTTTCTTTGATCAATAGAAAGTTCAGAAGAACAGCATTTAACTTGAAATAGAAATCTTTTGAAAAATTATTACTTTATCATCACTTTTGATCAATTCAAAGTGAAGTGAAGTGACATACAGCCAAGTATGGTGACCCATACTCAGAATTCGTGCTCTGCATTTAACCCATCCAAAGTGCACACACACACACAAACACACAGTAGTGAACACACACACACAGTGAACACACACCCGGAGCAGTGGTCATCATTTATGCTGCGGTGCCCGGGGAGCAGTGGTGTTGCTGGCCTGAGACTCGATCCCACAAAAGAGTCCTTGCTAAATATAAGTGTTAATTTCTATAATTTTTTTTTTCCAAAAAACAAAAATTATATATTGAATGATATAGTGTATTATGTTGCAAAAGCTTTTTATTTCACATAAATGCTGATCTTTGGATCCTTATATTTATCAAAGAAAACTGAAAAAAATTTGTTTAAAAAAAATGATGTTTTAAATATTGATATTATATATAAAATTTCTGTCCCCCTCACTTCTGAAAAGATGGCTACGCCCCTGGCTGTACATAGGCTATACAAATGAAGTAAATGGAGATTAAGAGAATAAAAAGAAATGGCTTAAACAGATAATCAGTACAAAAACAAAATTATGATACACAAACATACATTTCGTCCAAAAGCCAAGGAATACAGATAAGTCTTCAGGCAGGATTACAAAAAAGAAAAAAACAGATCTAATGTCCAGAGGTATGCTGTTCCACAGTCGAGGACTGGCTACAGAAAAAGCCTTAATCCCCCTTCGATATCAAGCGTGAGCAGGGTATAGGCAAGAAGAGTTTATCAGAGGATCTGAGAGAGTGAGAGGATTGCTGAGGGCTGAGAAGTTCATACAAGTAGGATGGGGCTAGATCATTTAATGCATTATACACAAATAATAAAATCTTAAAATGGATCCTATGCTGCACCGGTAACCATAAAGAGATGCTAGGTCAGGAGAAATGCTTTCTCTCCTCTTAGTACCAGTCAGCAACCTCGCGGCTGAATTCTGGACCAACTGCAAGCGATTCAGCGATGAATGCTTGAGACCCATATAAAGAGCACAGCAATAATCAAGTCTGGAAGTGATGAAGGCATGAGTTACGATCTCCAAATCCTTAAACAAAGGCATAGATTTTAATTTGGCTATTTGCCTTAGTAGAAAAAAGCTGCTCTTCACCACAGCACTTATCCATTTTTGAAAAATTCAGATCAATGTCAAAAATCACACCTAATATTTTAGTAAAAGTATGAATGTTTGATGAAAGAAACTATAGATTAATATTGATATCCGTGACAGCACCTGGGGGTCCAAAGACAACAATCTCAGTTTTGTTCTCATTAAGTTGTAGAAAGTTTATGTCGGTCCAGTCTTTTCATATCTTCAAAGCAATTAAAAAGGTCAGAATAAGAGTGATCAGAGCAAAGAGGAATGTAGATCTGAGTATCGTCAGCATAACAATGATATGCAATATTATATTTCCTCATGATCGAACCCAAGGGGGGCATAAACAAAATAAGATAGGCCCCAAGAGGGACCCCTGAGGTACCCCACAAGTGAGCGGTGCCGAAGGAGAGGACAAGTGTCCAATCATCACCTTAACTGATCTATTGGAGAGGTATGATGAGAACCAAATCCAGTGCCGTGCCCCTAATGCCAGCTTCATCCCTTAGTCACTTAAGAAGGGTAGTTTTATCAAACTGATCCCGAAAGTTCCGGAACTTTGAAAAAGTACTACCTCGCCAGCAGGGACTTTCTGAGGGGCATTTTTTTACCCGGAACTTTATTTAGTTCCTGGCTCCTGCGGTGGAAACACACGAGTACCAGCCCAAAGTCCCTAGTTCCTGGGTAAAGTTCCTGCGGTGGAAACGCGGCGTAAAATATTGTTTTGTGAGAAAAAAAGATAAGACTTTCTAAAATTGTTGACAAGAATGACAATTTAGAAATAGGGCAGAATTTAAGAATGGTTGTGTCTAAATTGCACATTGTAATAGTAGACCGTATGACATCCACCTTTCCCATAAAAGAATATGGGAGAGAAAGAGGTGCTTTTCTTCAATAATTTTCTTCAAATAAATAACTAAACATTGCATATGTGCGTTCATTCCCTCGTCAATAAAAAATGTAAAAGCGCTCTGTCTGGACATTTCATCGCTGATAGCGACTGCATTAATGAACACAACCTATGGTGACCTGACGTCCCATTTTTGTATTCTATTTTTAGTGACTTATTTGGAAAAAAATTACGTTTTGTCCCATATTTCAAAATGTTTTACGACTAGATGGTCAGAGAGAGTAGTAGTGTTGTGTCACGCGAGAACAGGCTAGTCAAAGGTAGCCAAGCTCTTCGTAGAACAAAACTACTATCCGATCATAAATTCGTTATTGATTAATATGCAGTTAGTGAAGGCGAACCCAAACAACCTCACTCTGAATAACCTGAAGCCCCTGGAAGCTAAAGCACACGTCTCTAACACTCAAGAGGACAAACTCAGACATGAAACAGTCAGACAGACCTGAAGAGTGATCTGAAGTACAGGAGACCTGATGCATCTCATCCCACTCAGGCAGCAAACAAATGTGTCTGAGAGGAAAAAACACCTTAACGAAGCTGCTCTTCTGCAGTGTATGAAGAGGCCTTTGCGCTAATCGAGGCTCTTTTGTTTGCTTTCCTCAGACCTCCTCACTCGCAGCGCGGGTCATTACTCGCTCGGCTGGGCAAATCTGTCTTCCTTTCAGAGTCTCGAGCGACAGCTGATTTGAGTTACCTGGAGTACCACTGACAGCAAAAGCTTCACTGATTGGAGCTTTAATTCGGCCAATTATGCAACTAATTAGCTAATTTACAGCTCAAGTGAACCACGACTCTGCAGACGGTGATCGGGCTTCGCTTTAAAACACTTTAAAACAGTCACATATTAATGTACGGGTCAATTGCACAAAACAAGTGCAGGATGCCTATTCACACATTTGTGTGTGTGTGTGTGTCATAGGTGAGCTAGGCGGTCACCTAGGGCTCCACCAGCTGAAGGGGCCCTAATGAGTGCTAATACTGGCACTACATTGCTACATTTAGCAGGGTTGTGATAAAGAGAGGCATGGTCACCCTGAAATATGACTGCCGCCCACAGTGGATCCCCCAACATCATTGGGCTAACTGATGATACCTGTATTTATATATTATATATGTGTATTTGTATTTGTGGCAGTTGATAAATCATGTTGTGAGATTTGTTCAAAAGGTGTGCGTTTTTGCACCAATGCACTGTTAAATGATCAGGGTTTCATTTAATATTCCCATATGAACTTTAACAGCTAATGAAAAAAAAAATGTGCTAATTCGATAGATCAATACATCCTCTATTAAACTGCTTTGTCGAGTTTAATGCATACTTACCGAGGTGTCGAAATGACTCGAAATGACTTAAAATGACTTAAATCACTGAATGTGACAAGAAAATGGTGTCTGTAATATATATATATATATATATATATATATATATATATATATATATATATATATATATATATGGAGTGCCAATAGGTGTTTCGCCTAGGGCGTCAAATTGTCTAGAAATGGCCCGGTGTGTGCTACACATCTGTACCATTAATACAAGTGCTGAAATCTCATGAAATTAACATCCCAACAACGATACACAATTTATTTCATTGTAAACAACGTAAAAAAAAATCTTCATGAATTCTTCAGTGAAATGTGACCTAAAGGTGTTCTTGAGATATTTTATACTCTTCACTGTATGCTTCTATATATATATGTTTGATCTAGAAAGGACTAAATGTGTTTGTAGTGTTACATAATGAATGCATGTGCGTGAACGCTGCCGCTGGAGAGATCAGTGTTATATGGCTGTTCTCCATCCCTCTGCATAAAAAACACGAATCTGTTGATTTTAGCAAAGCACAGCGATTTTGGTGGCACGTTTGGATGCGTGCGGGCACTGGCGAGTTCAGCATAATGAATGCGTAACTCTGAATTAGCATGCCGCGTTACGCCGATGTTATGAGCAGGTCACAGAGAAGGACCACTTCATAAATAAACATCCAGCACTGTTTCCATGGCAACCGCTTTTTCCAACCATTCACGTCAATTTGGAAGTCATCAAAAATAATTCTGCCATAAAATATTCAATTGCAATGCTAGTTAAATGGCAATTTATCAATCTGAAGATGTACAATTTCAGTCTGCACAAAATTGCAGAGTGAGGAAACAAAAATAGAAAACGGATGTAAGAAGGCAAGTTAAAGACAAGGTTACAAGGTTAAACTTGTCTGAATGCATCCAGTTTTCCGTCTAATAGGAGCTGAGCACCGGCAGTCTAACGTCTGTGGATTGAACATGACCACTTGGATTTCAGAAACAAGAAATGTATTTATTTATTTATTTATTCATTTAGAAATCACTACTTTACTTCATATCATACTTCAATAATCTTAATAAGCCATTTGCTTAGGTGTTAGCATGTCTCTAAGCTTGTGGCACAACACCCTGAACTACTATGTTTTTTTTCTGAACTCTTTAACAGAACTTAGAATTTGCATAACTCTCAACTCAATCACCATTTTGAAGGGATTTATTCACAGTTCGCCAAAATACATACTGGGATAACAATTTGTAATTCTACTGCACAAACATTTATATGCAGATTTGCAATTGTAGATCAGCCAATTCCTGTTATAAAACACAGATTAAAAGTTTATTAAACAATAGTCTTCCAGTCTGGTTTTCAGAGGGGTTTCGGATGTTTTTCCACAGAGCATGCATTGTGTACTTGAATTGCGTTCTATTTTAGCGATGCCGCACAAAATCAAAAATTGCAAGTAAAGGTCATGAATAATTAAAATTTTACTAAAGAAAGAAATGGTATTTTCTCATAAACTGTATAATAATCCAGTTTGCATTCTGGGATTGCATTATGCACAAGAATACCCTAATGTTACCAAATGTATACAATATTGACAAATTCATAATTTTTTTTATGCATTTTTTACGAGGTGCCAAATTCATAAGAATATGTACAAAACACTGCCTCTAAGTGTACAAATTTTTACAAATTAACCAACTCATTAAATATGCATGAATTTGTCATGAGATAGTATTGAAATAAATGGAACATTTTAAAGTAAGATTGACTGAAATAGTATTTTCTTGTAAAATGATCTCCAAAAACTATGGAAAAAATACGAAAAACTTTAATGTAGATAAAAAAAAATAGTTTTGGGGCCTTAAAAACTAGCCAAAATAAGACAGAATCAGACAGATTTTGCGTCAAAAGCCTCTGTGTCTCCAGCATTTGGAGCAGAGTTTGAATCTCTGACAGAAAGAAAGAAAGAACAAGTTCGTCCGATCATGTCAAAGCCCTCATAAAACCACCCTCAGGCTGCTTTTCAATAATCCATTACTGCGTGCATAACTTTCGAGAGCCTAAAAAGGCACTTCAGACTTGCCCATCAATGCAGAAGAGCGAGAGAGAACGTGAGACACCATTTACATTGAAAACCCAAGAAGTGCTTTCCCTCACTGAAACCACTGCTGAATGCAGAACAGCCAGATGAGCTCTGTCAAATAACAACGTGTTCAATCCATAACAAAGTCACCTATATCCAAAAAAAACATTGTGTGATGACATGTATTTGAAGATCATCAAGAACGGCGAATCTGAAAGTGAAGAAACTTACTTGATAAGGGATATTTATTGTGGCCCTAAAGTAAAGAGATGCAATCCCACAATCCCTCTTTCTACACATTGATCTACAGGGGTTTTCACAGTCCATCACACTCCCAGCAGCTCCTGAAGTATATTAAACAGAAAAAGAAGTGGAATATGACATATACTTGGTAGAATAGCAAAAAATAGCACAAGTTTGACATGTTGCATAAGACATTGGTGCGTAACCATCAATATTTCAGTACATTTTGGCTGGTTAACACATCCAAGACTATCTTACATTTGAAACCCATTTTTAATTAAAATTAAAGGCTCTTTAGAGGTTGTGCTACTGCTTTTCCAAGGACAAGGTGCCAACGGCCAATTTGGAATAGTTTTTACACAATATAAAAAGACTGGGCATATAACACATCGTAGTGTCTAAACTGTATCTCGGTTCCATCAACCTTCTGAAATTCTGACATTTCGCCTAGCAAAATTGCTCATAATGAGCTAACGGGCCGAGGCGAACTAAACGCAGCCGCTTCCATTTCAAAAGCACTGGAAGTCACTGGCAGGCTGAAGCTTTTCAACCTCATTCACTCTGTCACAGGACGGACTTAATTACGCCGCTCTTGGAGCCACATGTCAAGCTGATGTGCCTGCGGGGTGCTGATCCAGGCTCTTCGCTCGCTGTGGAGAAACACGCTCTGACACGCCGGGTGGGTTGAAGCCGCTCGTGTGGCCGGTGGCTTTCACACCTGTGAAGGAGCATGGGAACACGGGAAGCTGAAAGTGACCTTCATACTGGGCCGAACAAAAGACTGGAACGACTGACTGAGGTGAGGTGAGGTTATTACGGTTGAGGAGTCATTTATGGAGATAATAGAAGCTAGAGAGAACATTTACTTGTCTTGAGCCACTAAATGCCAATTCACAACAAGAACGATAGCTAAAGCGATAACTATAATGATAATATTTTACGCTTGTTAAGCATAATGCATCAGCGTTTCTGGGTCCGAAAGCTTTGTCAGATCCAAAAAGCAAACAACAAACATGGCTAATATACACTCTAATTGACCATTTATCTTGATATCGATATTTAAATTTAAATATCTAGAGAAATATTTTAGATATTTAAATACTGTATTGGTATAACTACCAATATCCAGTGACTACTAAATTTTCCCAGGCAATAACTGAGGTAATAACTGGGAAGTTAACATCTAAGGTAGCCGACTATTTAAAACCTTTCGTGCACAGTTCAGTTGAATGGTAAAATTTACCCTCGTCAACTTTGCTGTTATGATTTTTGTGTTCATGTATTTCTCTCATTTGCTCTTTTTACAATAACTGTCACTCTATTACTAATACAATCAGATGCAACAATAGTTTCTCAAATATTTATTACAACAACAGTGGTTCTCACACTTTTTTCACTGGGCCACACCATGGTCCAAGCGACCAGACCATGATTTGGCTGTGCAGGACACTACAGACCCTCGGCTGTGCAGGATTGTGCCTTCTTCCAATAGGTTACTATGGGGAATGACGTCAAGCTGACCCTTACAGTATGTCAGATGGCTTTCTGTGAGAATTGCAATGCATTAAAAAAATCGTGATGCATTGTTTTATCGTCCCAGCCCTACATTTGGTCAAACTATGATCAGTGTAGCACAACCATGGTTAATTTGTGGTTACTATGGTTCAACTGTTAACCATTCCTTGATGTGAAATATTCACCTAGGAACCACAAACCACAATAACTTCTCCAGTAAGTTAACATGGGAAACCTGAGGTAGGCAAAGGACGCTCTTTAATATGCTCCTGTCTGTCCTCGAGCCTGTCAAACAGGTTCCATTACTCCTCCGACAGCCCTATGTATGAAATATAAAAGCTTTAATGCAGCGATTTGCCTGTGAACAGCAAAGCAGCCCTGAACGCTGAGTTAAAGAAAGACGTGATTGTTAATGGCGGATCTGAAAGTGGAGTGTGACCTACTTCAGCTCCAGACACTAATACCGAAAAAATACACAGACAGTTTCATAAAACATCATTATGCGAACTTTCAGATGGAGATGTTGTAAATGTAGTTAATACACACCTTGTCAGTGGCGATCTAGTACTTTATGGGCCTCCCGCTGGTCGAGATGATAGCTGAGAAAACACACATCCGTCTCAAATTTGCATGATAGTTTGTAATTTATGATTACCTTCCCAAGCAATCACATTTGATCTAATATACAAGACCTTACCTGTCAATGTAGTGTAAAAACATCCTCTTCTGTTTATATCCACATTATTATACCGGCCTTCTGGGAAATATAATTTTAGACCAAGTGTCCAAAAAAATGTTTCAGCTCATAAACATCCCAAAAATGGCATATATTTTATTTCGACCCCGCCTGGGAAATAATTGCGCAACACATTGTTCAACTGTTGACACAAATGTCCCGGTGAATCTCTAATGACCAAGCTGGGTCTAGTTTATCTCCAGCTGCCTGAGGTCACATGCCAGGTAATGTTGGCCCTCGTCTCGATAACAACCTGGAGTGTCACTGACTAGCTATCTTCAGCATTTGTTGACACTAGCATCTTGCCAAATTAATCCCACATTGGTGATGTGTCGTGCCAAGATTGGGAATTTGTTAAATTGGTGTTCAACCATCAACTTTGGACACAGTGTCTGTGTTAAAACCTAGTGAGCTGTCTTGCTGTACAACCTACATAGGCAGCAACTCTGAGTTGTTGCATTAAGTACACAAAACATGAACGCCATAGAGTTAGCATGTTGCTAAGCTAATGATACAATACTTCAATGAGGATAAAAATACACAGAAAATCAAAAATGGGAAAAATAGTGAAAGGTTTTTTTATTGGTTTGGTTTTATTGGTTTATTATGGAGAACTTGAACTAGAGATGGGTCAACCAACTAGCTATTTAGTTATGTTTACTAGTTATGTTTACTAGCAGGGTAGCAATTCAGATACTTTTCATAGACTGGTTGTGCTTTAGCATGCTAAACGTAACAGCTACAAATTTCCAGCCTTCAGCAATATATTTAAAGACAGTTACTGGCAATTTAAAAATACAAAATTGACATCTTTAAGTGTTATGTCATCCTGCAACCCAACACAATTGGTTCCTTAAGACTGACTAGCCAGCTTTGAATCTCAAGCTTGAACCTCCACATTTTTGGTCACTCAGTAGCATGGCGTATTTCATTCCTGTAGGTCAAGCGTGAATTGGGGATGTTTGTTCCTCCTGCGGATGCTCTTTGGTAATGGCGTAAGCCCGAGTAGCCTGGGGTTCCCGCAGAGCTGGGCTCTCTGTTTCATCAGAATCAGGAGAAATCAAAGCTTTGGGGACGTTGTTGTCAGAATGGCCGCGGTCTACTGATCCGTGAGCTTTGATGTGCACAGACGCTTGGGTTTCCATGTTGTGGACAGCCTCACCTCTGGGCCGGGTGGATGTGTTTGAAGTAGGATATATGAGATTGAACAGAGGTATTGTCAGTCCAAAAATATATGATGTATAAAAACAACCATTGAGATTTCCATGGACATATATTTTTGAGCCCCATTCAAAAATATGGTTTGTTTTGGCGAACGATTGGAATAAAATGGACTGCAATCAAACACTAGATCTCCAGTGCTTTTGCTTTGAGAAAATCATCACAACACCTGGACATGAAAAATTCCAGGAATAAGAACAAATATTTCTATTTCTGATTAAAAACAAAACAAAAACAAAAAACAAAAAACAAAAAAAGCGATAGAAGAGAAAAACATTTGTCTTAAAATTGCCAAAATTTTTATATATTTGGTATATACATATGTGTGTATATATATATATATATATATATATAAATGAGATTTTTGTTTGCACAAAGAGTCTGACAGCAGCCAGTGCTCCACACAGAGATCTGATCTCATTTTCATCAGTCTGTCTGGAATAACATGAAGAAACTGAACAAATTGAGACAGACTCAATCCAGAAGGTGCAATGCTGCAATGTCTCCACAAAAAAGTACAAAAAAGCTAAAAGAGAAACAGCATACGTATGTACTGTGTAGCTACTTGGGGTGTATATATATATATATATATATATATATATATATATATATATGAAGTGAAGTGAAAGTGACGTACAGCCAAGTATGGTGACCCATACATACTCAGAATTCGTGCTCTGAATTTAACCCATCCAAAGTGCACACACACACAGCAGTGAACACACACACACACACACACCATGAGCACACACCCGGAGCAGTGGGCATCATTTATGCTGCAGTCCCCGGGGAGCAGTTGGGGGTTCAGTGCTTTGCTCAAGGGCACCTCAGTTGTGGTATTGGCAGCCAGAGACTCAAACCCACAACCTTAGGGTAAGGAGTCAAACTCTCTAACCATTAGGCCATGACTTCCCCAAAAAACTGTATAGGAGAACATGCTGGATTGCTTGGCTATAAAGCTTTTTTATTTTTTCTTCTTCTATTTCTTCTTCTTTAAGCTGGCTATTAGAGAAAAAAGTTATTAAAGTTTTTAAATCTTGTAAATGTAAAGCTACACTGTTTTGTTTTTTAAAGTTTACCTGCTATTGTGTTACTGAAAATGTAATTAGCAAAAAGAAAAGAAAAAAAAAACTGCTGACTGAAGGTTTTTAGATGTTCTGACTTGCATGTTTTGCTCCAACATAAAACAAGTCATTGTAGAAAAACTTGTAAAAATGTAACAGTTTGTTTAATAAAAGCAATGTAAGCTAACTCTAGCTACTGTTCCATTAATCAATCGTAATTCAATTCATGCAACTACTTGGAACATTGCTAATTTTAGTTAACTGCTCCCCTACACTAATTGCATGGTACTTTCTTGTTAGTGAGGCTATCTTTCATGATGAGGTATAGGGAACTCCTTTTCATGGATTACAGCCCAAAAAAGACCAGCCATCGTTGCCCCCAAATGTCTTCTTGCTCCAGATCTCTTAATATGAAAAAAGACGCGTATAGGCCAGTTAAATCAAGCTGGTGTAAATCACAACAGGGAAAAGCCTAACAGAGATGCCGATGCATTACCCAAATAGCTCAATGACTCAGCATAATTCTCCAAAGAGACCCTCCGTTGATGGCATGTGGGAGGGAGGAGGCTTCATTGGCGGTGCTCCGTCACACTTGCCGAAACTATCAAATGAGTTTGCTTAATGAGCGCCGCGGAGAGTGAAAGCTGTAGCGGGATGGTAGAAAGCAGCCGAGTGGAGTGGAGGGTAGATTCATTCACAAAATGAAAAGCTCTCGCACTAAATTAAATTACTGCTGGAATGGAATTATGGGGGAGGTGTACTCTGCACCGGAGCACCGTTGGAAAGCAATACCGCTAAAAGCCTTTCAGTGGATTAATGTGAGCCCACACCTCCCCCATCGCATCGTGATTTCCTGCCTCTTGGTTTGTCATCTATCCAGGTGCTTATAAACGACAGTGTCCCGTTTGTTTTTTGTTGAATGCCAACAAGAGATTTCTGGATCCAAAATTGTGCTGGTGAAGCGGTTTAGAAATTTACCAAGCTGAAAGATAATCGCAGTTTAGTTAATGTCAAGATACTCAAAAACCACAGACGGATAGTTAAAAGTAGTACATTGAAGCTAATTTACGAGACATGATATCATAAACTATCTACAACTAGAAGTAAAACTCACAAATCATTTGTTTGACTCTAACATCACTTTTCAAAACTGGGAGGGATGTTGTAAATTTACAAAAGCTGCACAGAAAAAAAACAGCATGTGCTGGTAAGGTATGTTTCAACGTGATCTCATGAGAATACGTGTGTATTTTTACGTTAAATGTGGTTCTACCACACATACATTTACTTACGTTTTCATGCACATATAAAAACGTACAACATAGACGTATTTATAGCAGTAAAACGTACAAATACTTACGTGTTAGCAGCTAAAAAAACGTAAATAATCTAACGTGAAGTGTGAATTTATATGAATTCCCATGTATTAATATTAAAATTGTGGCTTTAATGATTTAAATCTGTTGTATTTAATTGTCATATAAATAAATGTTTTTATTGAATTTATTGAAAGCAGTTTACTCATCTACTTAATAGGAATAACATTTATGTGCATGCTGCAAACCATAGATACACAAAAGCCCAGCATAAAATTACAAATTTCATCCATTTTATTTGTTTATTTGTTTGGCGTACTGGCGTTACATTTTAAAATACTATACGAAATAATTAATCAGAATACTTACTCCTGCTCACTCACGCCAAAGAACTCCTTGCTCAAGCTCGCCGTCTCTGCAAGATTAACGATGGCAGTTTGCACACACAGCTACTAGAAGATTTACATCTGGCAGACAGGTTGCTGACGTGGTCAAGCTTCGTTTGAGTCTGCGCGTCAGAAACGGAAGTGCTAAAAAACGCAAAAAATGGGCTTCACTTGTCTCAATTGAGTTCCAATGGGGTCACTGTGTCCATTTCTTTTACTGTCTATGGTTGAAATCAGTACCTTCACAGAGATAAGACAGATACATAATTTCACGGAATAATAAATTAAATTCTGCTCTGTACCCTATAAAAACTATTAGGCTACCTCCAGAGAGGACTGCGACTGGAACTCATTATCATTTGAACTACTTTTGGTACCACGTTTGATATTTTTTCGTGAAAAATAATTAACATTATGTTTGTTTGTCTGGTATTTGTTTATTTATAACAGTAACGTTATGTAGTTTTAAGAAATTGTTATGGGTAGGTTTAGGGGTAGGTGTAAGATTAACGTTAGTGGCTCAAAATAAAGTTTTAACGTTATATTTTTACTAAAATTGTGTTTTATTATGTTTTATTCTTTTAACATTCTGTAAAAAATGTTTTTTCTGTTTTTTTTTCAAAAGGGAGCCTAAATGTAAAAGTTTTCTGAAAAACTAAGTAGTGTCACAACTTTTAGTTAGTTACTTACTAATAATGCTTATTCTACGAATATGTTCTCCAACATGTTTTCTTGATAAAAAAATCACCTTTTTTATTAAAAAAAAGTCATTGATAAGAAAAAGGTTAAGTTTGTAAATCCTTACAATGTAAAACAAATACTCACTGAAAGAATTGCATTGCTGTTGCAATTCAGAAAGGTATGTAACAGCACAACTTTTAGTTATTTACTCACCAACACTTAAGTTCTTTGCAGTTTCTTTTACAACTTTTTAGATATTGTCACTTGCTTAATCTTTAAAATTTAAATGTACAAGTTACTACAATTTAACTGCTGCCCTACTTAAAAATGATAATAACAACATAAAGTTAATCCCTGCCAGAAGATTTTAACATATTGAGCTATCTTCTCTAAAAGAAATGTAAAGTTTGTAAATCTTTAGTAAAAAGTACTTTTTTTTTTTACTAAAACAGTTTAGTTACTGTCACCTACTGAAAAACATAGTAACACCTTTAACTCCAAACATCTTTTAAAAGTTTCGTTTTTGTAAAAAATATACCATTTCAAACACTCTTTTGGAGATAATTTAACAACTGAAATGATCTGTGAAGTTGCTCTAGTTACTCAACAGCGCTGGTTTTTACATTATTATGTCTTTCATAAAAAACGTTGCGGTGCTACAGCAAAGTGGAATACTTAAGGAAATAACTGTAGATGGTTACTCACCAGCACTTGTTCTGCAGTCCTTCATTGTGACTCAGACTTTGTGACTCACACACCTCTGAAAGTTTCAACATCTAAAACTCACAGGATTTCAAGAAAGCCTGTGAAGCTGAGGAACTTAAATAAACCCAATCACTGTGGCTGCCAATAGTTCAACATCAAAAGTGTTGGCATGCTTATAGTGAAGAAATGACTGAGCGGTTTGTCTGCCGTCATCTTTTCTTTAATAAGCAAAACGAATACAGTAGAGCTTTTTGAGACCACACAATCCAGGGACAAGGCAATTCAAGGATTGATTCTTGCTTAACTGCAGTGAACAATGAGGGTAATTTCAAATCTGAAGGTAAAAATATCCTGCCTTTGTGTGTGTGTGTGTTTATGTAGCGCATGCAGAGCATTTGATGCAATAAACACGAAGCACAGTGTTCCCACTCAATGCAAATCACACCTTTAGCATGGTCTTCACTTTTACAACCGAAAAGCGTTTTGCTCCAATGCTCATATAAATTGCACTTAACCTGAGTCAGGCAGGGAAAACGGGTGACAAACAGCAGTGGGAAGTACATTGTTCATGGCAGCTCGCTCAGAATAGAGCACTGCAGTGAAGATGGTTTGGCAGAGCTCGTCAGAATGACCTAAACACATCAGACTAATGGTCACTCTGACGTCCTGACATTGACGGATCGCTCTCGTTCTTCAACCACAGACACGTGCACCGTCAGTATCTCAGTCTGAATGAGCTCCACACGACTTTTTCTGCACATCCCACTCAAATTTGTTTTAGTCTGAACAGCGAGAAACCACATTAAATCGATTAAATGAAATGGGATTCTTAGTCTGTAGAATCAAGCTGGATTTTGGAAGACGCAATGTGATTGAAAATGTGAGATGCCATAAGTAAATAGAGCCAAATGTTTCTTTTTTCTTTTCTTTTACATCATCATCACTGGTACTTAACACTAAAATATGTGACCCTGGAGCACAAAACCATCTTAAGTCATGGGGGAAGATATTTTAAGCATTAACAAAAAAATAAGATAAAATAATACATTGTATGGTTAAAATTTATTGATTTTTTTTTCAGATATTAAGAAAAGATCATGTTCCATGAAGATATTTTGTAAATTTACTTCCATAATAATATCAAAACCTAATTTTTGATTAGTAATGTGCATTGCTTAGAATTTGTTTGAACAACTCTAAAGGCGATTTTCTCAGTATTTAGATTTTTTTGCATCCTCAGATTCCAGATTTTCAAATAGTTGTATCTCGGCCAAATGTTGTCCGATCTGAAACCATACATCAATAGAAAGCTTATTTATTCAGCTTTCACATGATGTATAACTCTCAATTTCAAAAAATGTACACTTAATAAATAAATAAATATAGTAATTGATATTTTCTCAACACTACTGAAACTGGTACTAAATCTGAAAATATATGAATAACAATGTCTAAACAAGCGCATTTAAAGTAGACTTAACATTTGATTTGATTAATAAATAAATTGTCAAATCAGCCTGCAATTTGCAATTCTGAGAAAAATCTGAATTGTGAGATAAAAAAAAAAAATCACAATTCAATTTTATTTTTATGTTTTTATTCAGTGGCAGAAACGGGCTTCTATACATCATAACTACCAAAACTAGCACTTAATATAAAAATATATTGATAACACTGTCTAAACAAGCAAATCGGATAGGATTCAAAATACGCTGAAAAAAAATTTCATCATCAGATTTTAAAATATGATTTTAAATATGGTATTTTAAAATATATCATATATAAATGTATGATTTACCTTTATTATGTTGTCATCCATATGGCAACCAAAATTGGTAGTAAATACTGAAATACATTGAAATACCCATCTAAACAAGAAAATTGGATTTCAATACTTGCAAAAATCACAAAGCAAATTTCAAGTTGTGCCATATACTCTAAGCACACCAAATTTTAGCAGAAATTCACCTCTTGAGAAGCCAAAAGATGCATATTCGTAAGAAACGAATCCATCAAGACATTTTTAACTTGAAACCAATCCATTGCTGAGACACTGATGCAATGCTACATTACTCCAAATCGGATGAAGAAACAAACTCATCCTAATCTTTGATGACCTAAGATTGAAGACATTTTTAGAGAAAAACGAGTCAGAACAGCTGAAATTACATTAGCGTGAGAATAAAAAACCCAAACGTTAAAGGTTAGCGTCACCTCTTCACCCGCCATTACTCTGGGACTGAAGGATGAAGGCCTTTCAGTTGCTAATTATTACAATCATTGCTGCATTCCCAAACTTTCCTGAATGCATCTGTGAAACTTTCTTGTGTGCGCAAGTTGGGTAATTACAGATAATTGTCGCAATCATTGTTAGTTCAGCACCTGCATTATTTGAGAGGAGCATTTCAACGTCTCAAATAATGTTTTGGAGATGGAAGGGGGTGGGGGATAGATTAAATATACGTCGTGATACTTCGTCACTGTCTTCCGTACCTGGCATAATTACATGGCGAATCCAGCGACAAGAATCATCACGCCAAATGAAGGCTTTGTAATCGCTACTCCAATCATAAGCAACATAATTGCTCTGACAATCAGGGTGCCACTTTTCCGAGGCATGGGAAATGCTCAACGAGAGGGAAAAAAGGCCTAGCGTGACAGCTTGCATGAAATTTAAGCTCTTTTCTGGGCTTTCGTGTAACGAGTTTGGGTTAAATTGCTCTAAATTATGGGCTTCCAAATGCTATTTGATTATATTGCATGTTACGTAACTTCGGGGCTGTGTGAAAACAAATATTTGTAAACTTAATTATGGCTAATGTTTCTTTGAAATGTCTCTCCGGTTAAAAGTGCAACACGGCGAGTCAGTGCGATCGTTCCCGACGGATTGAACCTGTATCTGCCATCTGTTTCCCACGTGACGTCAGAGACTCACAAAGCTTTCCATGTAATGCTAACATCTACTGTCTGATCTTATTGTTTCTTCCTGCTGGGGTGCTTTATAAAAACAATAAGAAATGGCAAACACAAGTAATTTAAAACCTTTGTGAGTGAAGGAACATTGAACAGAAAATAAGTCAGTGACTCATTTGTGTCCATTATGAATTTGAAACATTGGCTCACAAAAAGACATTTATCGATAAAAGTAAATATAAGTTTAATATATTTCAAATTTAAATAGTAAATATACATTTTATAATCAGAAACAAAACGAAAATTATCCCTCCGAAACTAACAATAATAAAAAAAAATTATAAAAAATTGAAAATAATTCAATTTTTAATTCAAAATAATAAATTGAACAAATAATTGAACTGCTCTTCAATAGAGGTATATAATATATAAATAATAATAATACTAACAAAAATAATAATAAAAAACTGTAAATATGTGTAATATAATCATATAAATGAGTGTTAAATTATTATTGCTAAAAAAACAAACAAAAAATACAATAAAAAGTAAATAAATTATTAAATTATTGGTTAATGTATTTATATTATTATTATTATTATTATAAAGTAGCTATCAGTTTCATAATCAAAATAAAAAGTGTAAAGAAAAATATATGGCACAAAACAAATAACAATATACATATATTATTGAATTATTAGTAAATTTTGTTATATAATGTATGAAATAATAATAATAATAAAAATTATAATTAAATAGTAGCTATAAGTTTTAAAACATAATCAAATAATAATAATAATAATAATAATAATAATAATAATAAACGGCTTGGCTCCAAACCTAGCCAGAAATAGAATAAAAATACTAAATAAATTATTTAATTATTGCTTTGCATAATATATTAAAATATAACTAATAATAAAAAATAGTATAATTTTAAATAATTAAAAAACTAATTGTAACAAAAATATATTTATGGCTTCAAAACTAAAAAAAAAAAATTAATATTGAATGAATTATTGCTTAATATAGTTATATAATAATAATAAATAAAAAATTAATTGTATGACATCTTTATTTAAGCATAAAACATGAACCATTAAATTAATACATTTAACAATGATTTAAAATAAAGATTTTAGATTTTAAAATATTCAAACTTTATGATTATATGATGTGTTAAATCATATATCATGATTGCTTTATATATTAGACTTATACATTACATAAAGCATAAAAATACCAATAAAAATAATAATAACTGGATTGAAGAGATGGCATGTGAAACCTGTAGAATCCACCTTTACTGAACCTGTAAAAGATGAACATTTAGTTTAACTTTTTAATTTATCAGTTAATTAAAGGGGCGAATATCCACTTTTACATGGTGTTTGGACATAAATGTGTGCTGCCAGTGTTTACACAACCACCCTACAATGATAAAAACCCACCCACTTCTTTTTAATCCCCATTAAACTAAATCAGTCTCAGTAGGCTAACTGATGAAATAAATCAAACATGCAAACACCAAACCCATAATTCCCCTGCTAATCATCTACCTGGCGTTTGCCGCAGGCCTGCAGTCATGTGAGATGATTGTGGTTCGGTTTAGCAGATGTGTCCCTGTCCCCTTCCACACAGGCTCCCGGGTGACGTCCGCACACAAGCTAGGCTAATAAGGGCCCATCAGTGGCGATTACAGACGGCTCTTCCAGCCAAGATCCCCTGCAGTCTCCCGCTGGCGTCCCGGAGCTCACTCTGAAGAGTCTCGCGCAAACAGAGATGAGTGAGATACAGCTGGAGACACGCCACGATAAAACGCACCTCAGATGCAGGGTAAGAGCGTCTGCCAAACCCATGAATGTTCATTTCAGCGTTGTGCGGTTTTACCCATCAGCCACTGCGGTATAAAGATTCAATCTAAAGAGAAGACTGACAGTAAAACATGTGAAAATCCAGTTAGCCTTTTTAGAGTAAGTAAAACAAACTAAGCTAATATCAGCTAAACCGCTGTAACTGATAAGTAACTGAATAGGTTAGCTTGTACTGCTAGCTAGCAAATGTGTGAGGAAGCTTATCTCATTTCTTCATATCTTAAACGTATTGTCACCTCAACTAAGCTAACTGATTAGCTTAGCATTAATAGTTAGCTTGTACTGCTAGCTAGCAAATGTGTGAGGAAGCTTATCTCATTTCTTCATATCCTAAATGTATTGTCACCTCAACTAAGCTAACTGATTAGCTTAGCATTAATAGTTAGCTTGTACTGCTAGCTAGCAAATGTGTGAGGAAGCTTATCTCATTTCTTTATATCCTAAACGTATTGTCACCTCAACTAAGCTAACTGATTAGCTTAACATTAATAGTTAGCTTGTACTGCTAGCTAGCAAATTTGTGAGGAAGCTTATCTCATTTCTTCATATCCTAAACGTATTGTCACCTCAACTAAGCCAACTGATTAGCTTAGCATTAATAGTAAGCTTGTACTGCTAGCTAGCAAATGTGTGAGGAATCTTATCTAATTTCTTCATATCCTAAACACCTCAACTAAGCTAAATGATTAGCTTAGCATTAATAGTTATACTGGACCGTGTTGGATAGCTGCTAAAGCTAACAACAACATGAGCCAAAGCAGCAGGCAATGCACTAGCCAAGGGGTGAGGAAGTTGGCTTAGCGAAATCATGTGTGCGGTGTCATTTCCATCTGAACTGTGATGTTGGTATGCTAGCAGCACTGCAGTGTCAGTGTGAGGGTGAAATACTGTGATTTAACTGTGTCAGTGTGACTGTCTGGAGGTAGCGCTCTGAAAAACTGACCATCTGCAGGTTTTACATAAAGTTCTGCTTCTCCACAGTTATGCCTGGTTTTAATTAGACACGAGAGAGTCGAAGGAAGCACTGGGAAGGAGAAGATACACAAAAGACTGATGCACATTCGCAATCTACAATGTATAATGTATAATATATTACGGCTAACAATATAGCAATACTATAACAACTAACCTACATTTCACTGCTTGTTGTATGTCATAAAACTTGAATCTTGAAACTAATCTGTTAACTTATTTGATGTTAGTTTAGTTAACAATACTTTCAGGCTATTTCATATACAAAGAACTAAAGTGATGTGCATGCTGCCTTACCATGCTAAGTTGCTAGTTGCATTTTGCAACATAGCAGTTTGCTAGTTGGCCGGTTGCTAGTTGGTTCAAACTAGTTTTAAATCAGCCCAAATTGATCATTCACCAGTCAATCAGCCACCAGGTCTGAAAAACAATCTTGACTGCCTTAAGTTAGCTTGTAGCTAGCTGATTTGTTGCTAGTCAAAGTTGGTCTAACATAACTCCATCCAAATAAAAACCAATAAACAGTTATTAGCACTTCGACTGGTCAGAAACTTTAAAGACAACATAAAAAGACTACATGCAACATGATTAGCATTAGAAAAAATGAACATACAGTATAGAAAGAGCTCAGCTGTAGTGAGACGGTTCTTAGAAATTAATAGCAGAATGAAAAGATGGGTTGAGAAGCGCCTGTAATGAAACGCAGAGGACCATGCTTGTTAATTAATTTGTCTGTTCAGCCACCACAGGTCACAAGCTAAAGTGCTAAAGCTAGTGCCGCCCAAACACCTCGTAATTACATGCTTCCTTACTTATTGGCCAACACTTATTCTTTTTAATAACTTTGAATGCAAGCAAAAAAAAAAACACATTGAGGTCTGCTGACACTCAATGTCATCAGCAATCTGTTTCAGGATGCGACGATAATTGATGGTTAGCATGAATGCCATTTAATATTTGCCCATTTGTACAGTAAGTGTTATGGTACACATAATAACCAAGGGTTGAGGTAATAATTACAACCTTTTGAAAAAATGGTTCAGAAGTCACAGCGGCAATGCTAATGCATTCCACGGCTTTGCTACGAGGCTGAAATGTATTAAAGCTCGTTGAATGGCTGAAAAATAGCTGGGAATTTCTTTTAGGCATGTTTGCAAAAGAAAAACATGGATAACAAGCCTTTGTAAATATTTTATTGATGTATCGTATTGATTTCTTTGATCTATAACAGCGCCCTGAGCTATTACTTGCTGTTCTGCCATGCCTAATATGTGTCTTTGCGCACGTTTCTGAGGTGGAACCAGTTCAGATGTGGCCGCGGGTGATAAGAGCCCCTCTCCACCTGATGCCCATTCTCCACTCGCTCCTCGTTCCCCTGCTCTCTGGAACCCTGGCATCGAGACCTAATCCCGCTCGCGAGGAGGCGGCATTTTGTTGAGAGCAAGCTGACATTGACCTTCAGTTTTCATCCTACCAATTTCTCTGTTCTTTCAAGGAAGCATGAATCTAATTTAGGCCTGGGAGCTTCACGGCGCTCGTCTTTGATCTTCGGGTCTCGACAAGTACAAAGAGTGAGCGAGATGTCGAAAGAGAATGGCAGAAAATCAAGGGAGAGACGGGAGGAGAGAGAGGAAATAATCCCACTTCCTAGAGCTGACAAAGCGACATGTTGAAATTGTGTACAGTATTATGATATAAAGGAAGTATCAAAGGTGAAATATTGCACCTATGTCAACATAAAATCAACATTATACTTACTTACATTCCCTAGTCAAGTTTTTGGATATATTTTGGATATATTGCATACAATGCATGTTTATTCTAACAAAAAGAGTGTGTTTTGATGACAATGATTTTGTTGTAGGCATTTATAGAAATGCAGGAAAAATTGCAGCTTTTCTTTTTGACTGACGACGTGGAAAAGTAAAAAAAAATGTTTGGTGCACAAGCTGTACAATGTACATGTTAACAATTTAGCTTAACAGCGCAACATGCGACAAGCCATGATGTGCAAAATTTACATTATGTTAAAGATAACATCACAACATGGGACAAAATTAATAATGTGTACATGCTAACACCTTAGCGTGAAGTTAACTTCACAATATGCGATAAGTCATAATGAGCAAATTGTACGTTAACACCTTATCTTAAAGTTAATATCGCAACATGCGCCAAGTCATAATGTGCAAATTTTATAGGTTAACACCTTAGCTTAACATAAATAAAATAAAAAAATATTTTTTGAAAAAATAAAAAGGTTTATGTGGTGCTCAGGTTTTATGATATTTCTTATTAAATTTTCTTACGAATTTTGCATGCTAACGTGCTTGTTTAAACAAGTTAAGACAAAAAATTGCTACATTTAGTTATAAAATGTCAATTTAATATTTATAAGTGCAGTGTATTTTATTTATTTATTTATTTTTTGGTGCATATTTTTTTGTCCTAATGCATGTTCTTGGTCTTTTTTGCGAACAATTTATCGGTGCATGTTATTCCAACAAAAAAGTTGTAATCTTTTTGTCATAAACATTTATTAGAACGCAATTACTTGCATCATCCGAATCTGAGATTACTTTCCTTTTCGGTTAGTGATGCCTAATAAGCACTGTAATTTAGTAGTTTGGTAAATGCAGTAATTTAATGGCAGTTAATGTTGATTTAATATTTAATAAAGGCAAAAAGAGAAGCATTACCTTCAGGAGCTGTGCTCAAGGGTGATTTTGACCTTCAGTCTTCACATCTAATCACAAATCAGCCTCTGATATCATGTTAAAGATCTTTAGTTAGATTTAGCACACTTAGGCAGTATCAGGCCATAACGAAACCCTTCGTAGAATACAAAGCACACAGCATAATGCATTTCAGACAAACAGCCCCGCCGTCCTGCATGAGGTGGAACGAGGCCCTTTTAAAATTCAAGCCAGCATTGTGTTTTAGTGAATGATGTGCCAAGGCCTTTTGAGTCGTACGTGCGGGTGTATGAGCGTTGAGACATCTGAGATGGATTCAGTGTAGAAAACAGGAATGAATTAAATATTAAGTATAGAAATGTCTAATGACGGTTTGAATCTCATAATTCACCGAAAAGGCCATTATATTCTCGTTTTTACTTGCCATTTTCAAATTTAGCATGCTAAGATTTGTAATACAACAAACATCAGGTTAAGCAAGCTAGCATATAATGAAAGGTAAAAAATGGTTCAGAGTGTGAAAGTTTAATTCATAAAATTCAAATAAATCAATAAAGGAATTAAATGTAGAGAATTTAAATTAATAGAACACTCAACAAATGGCATTAAATGTAAAAAATAAAAAAATAAAATATTAACTATACAAGAAAATTAACGTCAAAAATTTCGTAAAATTAACCAAAGATTTACGAAATTATTAAAAACATGTCAAACGAGTCAGTTTTTTCTTCTTGAGACAGTCTTGTTCACATATCTAATGCTAATATTTGTTACACACTAGCATGTTAGCTTATGCACATCCGCTTGCGTAATCCAACACAATGAAAGTAATGAATAAAATATTACTGTTAAATTGTTCAGGAGTTTCTTCAGTGCAAATTAAAAATCTTCAATGAAAGCTTCTTAACATTTGTAAGATATTTGTTGTCCAAATTTCTCATGCTAACATTTGTAACACGCTAATATTGAAAAGTAAGCAACTTAACTAATGCGATTTATCGCACCAAAAATTATAAATAAAATGAAACGATTAAAAATTTAAATGTTCATAATAAATATCATTGGATATTTCAAGATAATTGTAAAAATACATATCATGGAAAAATAAGGGCTGTCAAAGACGTCCAAAAATAGGACATTTTATGACGTTTTAAAAATGTAAAAAAAAAAAAAGGCCACTAAGAGACTAACATGATTCATCACCACAAAAGTCAGAAATAAAATATAATGGATGAATTATAATAAAATGTAATTTAATAATTTATGATTTAAAAATAAAACCACATTTTGTTGCTTTATCGCCTACCAGGCGATATCCACAAGCATGATTGTGTAAAAACGTGAACACAACTCTATCTTCATATGAGATTGTTTGCATGTACAATCGTTCAGTTAAGCTCTGAATCTCGGCGAACACTGAAGAGGCCATTGTTTAGTTGTCGCCATTGTTCAGTGCCAAACCACCTACCCCATCAACATGTCATAATATAAAAGCAGTGAAGCAAAAGCTTTTATTTGGCAGGAGCACTTCCTCGTCATCCTCCTCTTCGTTTTCCTGGCACTCCCGGGTGCGTCGCTCTGCCAGACTGGACTGATATGTCTGTCAGATGGACAGGTCTGTGAGAGCCGCTGTCCCCGAGGGCCGGTGACACGCATTAAAAGGCTTTTGAAGTGGGCGTCCCCTGTCTGCACTTCACAGAAAGAGAGAAATCACTTCAACGCATGAAAAAACACACCTGTGGGACCCGGATGGGACATCCTGCCACTTCACACCCGAACTGGACGACCCCCGGCACACGGAGGCTTTCAGACACAGAGCTAAACCGCAGGCTTTTCACACCACAGCCACGGGACGCCTCGCTCTCATGAGGGAGTTTTGAGAGATTACAGCGATGAGAGGAAGAGAACATGATGTCTGAGAGCCTGGAAGTGAAGAAAGCTGCACGTCTGGTGGAGTTTGCAATGTCTTACGTGGTTTCTGTTTAAAGAAACGTGTCTACTAACAGGGAACATTTTAATAACGTATGCAAACATTGTGTAACGATAGGGAAATTTCATTTTTGCCCCTCCCCCTGCTAAAAAACTAAAACAAAACAGTGTCAACTAACAGGAAACATTCTGAAAACGTACGTAAATAATGAACTGATGTACGTATGTATGTTAGGAAATTTCCTCACGTTTGATTCATGAATCTTGGGAGCCTGGAAGGTAAGAAATAAACAAATCTCGATGCGTTCACTGTTTCTTACGCAGCTTCTGCCTAAAAAATCGTTGAAGCCAAACAAGAAACGTTCTGAAAGTGTACGTAACTGTTGCGGAAAAACGTTAGGGAAACATTTTCACGTTTCATTCATATTACTCGAGAGTCTGGGAGTGAAGAAGGCTGCACATAAATTCAGTGTTTCTATGTGGCTTTTGCCTTTATGGACTGTGTCAACAGGAAATGTTCTGAAAACGTTGTGTTAACATTAGGAAAACGTTCTCAAACGTTTCATGATTCTTGAGAGTCTAGAAGCTTAGTGAAACAACATGTCTGGATGAGTTTGTCATTTCTCATATGTTTTCTGTTCAGAGAACTGTAAGAAACCTCCTGAAAGCTTCATTTTGAGCCTGAGGAATAAATCAGACGTCTTAATGAGGAGACAGGATTAACTGTGACCGTCCAAGCAGCTCTTCTTTTAATGAATGAAGAGACACCTTCAAAAACACGTCTCATCAGCAGCACGCCAACACAGACCCCAGACCTGACACGAAAACCCACCGTCTTCACCTTCATCAGAGTTTGGTACAATTACACTCAACGGTACAATTCAGTCAATGCTAAATCACTACCATTACAATCAACGAAACATCAACCCAATTATATTCATTATGAATCAAAATATTATCATTTGTTTTATATTGATTAGATATTTTTATTTTAGTATGACTTAGTATGATTTTTTTCTTGAATTAATTTTTAGCTTTTTCATTTAATCTTATTTTATCTTATTATTAGATTTATTTTTTATTATATTTTTTCTCATATATATATATATATATATATATATATATATATATATATATATATATATATATATATATATATAGTTTAACTTATTTTTTTTCTAATTTTATTATAATTAAATACAATTATTGATTTATTATATTTAACATTATTATTTATTTGTATTATTTTGTTCTAATATTATTATTATTATTATCGGAATTATATATAACTACTTCTATTTAATAGATTATTTTGTTGTATTTAAGAATTTGTAATTTTATTATAATTTATTATTATTATTATCATCATGAATTATGTATAATTAGGATTATTATATGTATTAATATTTTATTATTTGTAATTATGTTTCATTTTATTATAATTTATTGTTTTTATACTTATAATTATATATAATTAGATTTATTGTATTAGAATATTTTATTTTATTATATATATTTTAATTAATATAGGTTTATTCAAAATGTATTATTGTTATACTAAGAATTGAACTATATGTTAGATAATTTAAATAATTATTTTTATGTCTAATTAAAAAGATTGATTATACTCTCTTTATTTAAATCCAAACGAGATCAGCTGTCGACAGAAGACACATGTAAAGCACCAACAGCTCAAGGCTGAAGCAGGGACTTCTCGTCTCCAGTTTGATGCAGAATCAGTTTGGGTTTCATTAAAGCCTCTCCAGCTGGATTTTATTAGTGTGTCCCGTGGAGCCGAATGTTCCTGAGCCCAGCGTCTCTCAGCAGGGCCCAACATCTAGAAATACCTGCTCTAATGAGGATATCAGGTCCACATTCACAGGCTGAATCGCTCACTATAACGATAATAGCCACCGAGCTGTTTGCTAAAGACGATTTAATGGAAAACACTGTTTAAATGGTTTCATGTTGACTTTGAATAGATGACTTTCTGTGAACTGGAGAAAATCTCTCACAAATATGCCGCTCCAACAGGGCAAAAACACCCCAAAATGATGGGTCAGTCCTCATTTACTGACCCTCAGGTAATTCCTAAAGTGTATGACCTGTAGAATGCAAAATTAGATATTTAGCATAATGTTCAAGCTCCACTCGTAATGACAGATTGAATAGATTTTTTTTTTCAAATGTCTTTAATATTATATTAAGTATAATTATGTATAATTGGAATATAATTTGTTACTAAATCATTATATTATTGCAATAGATTTAGAATATAATTTTAAAAAATTAATAGTTAGATTTATCAAATATAGATTTAATATATATCCATAGTTTATTTATATTTTTTATTAGTACTGAAGATTTTATAGTCCTTAAAAGACTTGTTTTGGAAAATAAATTAACGTGTGTTTATGAATTTGGATACGAAATTATTGTATGTTTATGAATGAATCCAATGAAAAACAGGAATTATGTAATGTCTATAAACTATCAAATTAAAGCAATGAACAAATAACCAATGCTCATGAGTATGCAACACAAATATGCATAATAATTAGCAATTTGTTGATAAAACAACAAAAAAAATCATATCATTCACATACTTTGATCAAATGTATGCATACAATTTTTAATATTAATAGAGACACTCTAAATGTCTTCACAAAAAGTGCAGTGAAATTCATTTGCATATAATGGTGCATTATTTTAATTATAATATATGATTATTAAAGTCTGCACTCAATGCATTAATTATTTATCATCAAAATTATGCATTTTATACTCTTAGCTACTTAATAAAACATCAGCATTAATAGGACTGGAAGTGTGAGGTGTATAATTGAATGCATGTGAATGTGACTGAGGTTTGACCTACAGTTTTACATGTTCTAATGGACTAATGCATAAACATACATAATCAGATTCACCCCTCCTCCGTCATCAAACCCACCGTAAAACAAGTCAACGGCAGCGACGGGCCATAAACCTCTGCTGTCCGACAGCTCAACACAAGCACATTACAACAATTATTTACAAACTTGTTTAGTTAGGAGAGAGTGATTACGATACGATCCGCCATATAAACACACAATAAAGAGCTCTGGATCGAGAGGGTTGAATCTCACAATGGCAGGTTTAATAACAGACACGGGTGCGAGTATTTCATCCTGACACCAACCTAATCTGGACAATTGATTTCCCCAATTTTGTACAGGACAGATAACGAGCGACAAGGACTCTCGTAAATCTGATCCATGTGGCCCATCTGGATGGAGACCCCCCCAAAACGGACATATTTATCAATGCATCAACGCACAGCATTCTGGGAGTCCGTAATTAGTATTTTTATGGAGGCCCTAAAAGAGTCCTGCAACAGTGCGTGACTTTTTAACGGTGTGTTATCACGTCGGGCCGAGCGATAACGGCGGGGGTTTGTATTACCGTGAGTTTAGTTGCAGATTGAGTCGCAATAAAACAAACGTGAAATCAAAATAGACTAACTTCGTCTTGTTCCTGCTCTTACTACCAAAGATGTATCAGTGTATGGAGGAAGAGTAATTAAACAATACAATACAATTGATTTAAAATAAACACATTTTTGTGCATTTCCCCAAGAATTTATGCATGTTTATGTTGTAGTATTTTTCCATTAATGTGTGCATTTATTTAGCCAAGTTATTTTTATATCTTGTGCAATTAATTATTTCTATGTATATATTAAGTTTTTCAAAAAAAAAATTTTATTACATATACGATTAATATAACTATTTTGATTCATTTACAGTCTTGTTCAAAATAATAGCAGTACAATGTGACTAACCAGAATAATCAAGGTTTTTCGTATATTTTTTATTGCTACGTGGCAAACAAGTTACCAGTAGGTTCAGTAGATTCTCAGAAAACAAATGAGACCCAGCATTCATGATATGCACGCTCTTAAGGCTGTGCAATTGGGCAATTAGTTGAATTAGTTGAAAGGGGTGTGTTCAAAAAAATAGCAGTGTGGCATTCAATCACTGAGGTCATCAATTTTGTGAAGACACAGGTGTGAATCAGGTGGCCCCTATTTAAGGATGAAGCCAACACTTGTTGAACATGCATTTGAAAGCTGAGGAAAATGGGTCGTTCAAGACATTGTTCAGAAGAACAGCGTACTTTGATTAAAAAGTTGATTAGAGAGGGGAAAACCTATAAAGAGGTGCAAAAAATGATAGGCTGTTCAGCTAAAATGATCTCCAATGCCTTAAAATGGAGAGCAAAACCAGAGAGACGTGGAAGAAAACGGAAGACAACCATCAAAATGGAAAGAAGAATAACCAGAATGGCAAAGGCTCAGCCAATGATCACCTCCAGGATGATCAAAGACAGTCTGGAGTTACCTGTAAGTACTGTGACAGTTAGAAGACGTCTGTGTGAAGCTAATCTATTTTCAAGAATCCCCCGCAAAGTCCCTCTGTTAAAAAAAAGGCATGTGCAGAAGAGGTTACAATTTGCCAAAGAACACATCAACTGGCCTAAAGAGAAATGGAGGAACATTTTGTGGACTGATGAGAGTAAAATTGTGAGACGACCCCCAAACTCTGAATTCAAGCCACAGTACACAGTGAAGACAGTGAAGCATGGAGGTGCAAGCATCATGATATGGGCATGTTTCTCCTACTATGGTGTTGGGCCTATTTATCGCATACCAGGGATCATGGATCAGTTTGCATATGTTAAAATACTTGAAGAGGTCATGTTGCCCTATGCTGAAGAGGACATGCCCTTGAAATGGTTGTTTCAACAAGACAATGACCCAAAACACACTAGTAAACGGGCAAAGTCTTGGTTCCAAACCAACAAAATTAATGTTATGGAGTGGCCAGCCCAATCTCCAGACCTTAATCCAATTGAGAACTTGTGGGGTGATATCAAAAATGCTGTTTCTGAAGCAAAACCAAGAAATGTGAATGAATTGTGGAATGTTGTTATAAATAATGGAATAACAGCTGAGAGGTGACACAAGTTGGTTGACTCCATGCCACACAGATGTCAAGCAGTTTTAAAAAACTGTGGTCATACAACTAAATATTAGTTTAGTGATTCACAGGATTGCTAAATCCCAGAAAAAAAAAAATGTTTGTACAAAATAGTTTTGAGTTTGTACAGTCAAAGGTAGACACTGCTATTTTTTTGAACACACCCCTTTCAACTAATTGCCCAATTGCACAGCCTTAAGAGCGTGCATATCATGAATGCTGGGTCTTGTTTGTTTTCTGACAATCTACTGAACCTACTGGTAACTTGTTTGCCACGTAGCAATAAAAAATATACTAAAAACCTTGATTATTCTGGTTAGTCACATTGTACTGCTATTATTTTGAACAAGACTGTATATGTTAATTACATATTCATTTATTTGGTGTTTATTTTTGCATTTTTATATTTGGCTGAGACACTTTAGTTTTATTGTTATTTATATACTATAATAGTTTTTAAGTTTTTGTTTGCTATTGTTTTGCTTTTTTAGTTAGTTTTAATTTTTATTTATTTCCAGTTGGTAATTTAGTTATTAAAGTTATTTGCCAAAGCAGCATTTCTAATTTTAATTTAGTTTAAGGTTTTCATCTTATAATCTTTTGACATATTTTTAACTTGAAACACAATCGTGAAAAAAATATCAAATGTAGCAAAAAAAAAAAGTAATAAAATATAACGATAAAACAAAATATCCTTATAAAAATATATAACAAATATGTGTTATAAGATATATTTCACTTGGAAACTTCACATTATGAAAATAATTATGGGTTGTGTGTAAATTTTGATGTAAAGATAATGTTGACTTTAAGGATCTGATATTAACATAATGTAAATGACCTTTAAAAACCTCAAATATTAGCATAAAATCATTTCTACAAGAGTGACTTTCGACTGTTGCACAAACTAAAGTTTAAAGAAGCTAACTTTTTTAGGAAGCAAGTAAAAACTTCAAGTGAAAATGTCATAAATAGTTACTTTGAGAGCCCTTCCAGCAGTACATGATAATCTTCAGCGAATGAACTTCTAATCACACACTTGTGAAGCTTCACTGACCACGTCTGCTAGGAGAGAGTGGAGCACGACGTGTGTTTGGAGAGCTGTCGGCGCTGTAACACGAGCACAGATGGAGCTGGAGATGCTGGCACGCCGATCGCCGCCCACCAGCGTGAAACCACGCACATAGCGTTTAACCCTCCGCCATCCAGGCTGGAGAGCCTCGCTCATGCATTGGCCCATTCCAACGATTCGCTCCCATACTGATCGCTCTCGTTCTGGACCCGTGGATCTCTCGATGGAGCGCTTGACATAAGCTACTGCATTTCAATTAAAAAACTGTTTCGAGCTTCCATTGTTAGTCTGAAAAACCCACCAAAAAACAGAAGATATTTAATGTTCTGTTTAAAGAAGAAGAATGTTCTGTTTTTGGAAGAAACATAAGTGAAAATTTAGTATGCTATTATTCCTGTAATTTTGTCATTTTTTAATTTAAAGTTTTGTCATGGGTCTCATTTTGATTGACACCAGCCCTTGGCAGCCATACTTGATTGGATGAAGTTACATATTTTAAGAGTTGTGTTTCCTCCACAAATAATTTTTTTGATGATCTAGTGGTTTAAAGAACCCAAAACCCCAAACATTGAAACTTTAATGAGCCTTAATAAAAACCTCTATTCATGTAATTTCGTAAAACATTCCCATTGTGATTGACGCCAACCCTTAACATACCATATTTGATTGGACTTAAATTAAATTTCAGAGTTGTGTTTGTTTCTACAAATACTTTTTTATGTTCTGGTGCTTTCGAAAACCCAACATATCAAATACTGAACAAAAGAACATTTAAAAAAACTCAATTCCTGTAATTTTGTTAAATAATCTAATCACGACTGGTGTTAACCTTTTCCACGCAATATTTAATTGGACATAAATGAGATTTGAGAGTAGCGATTGCAACAATAATTTTTTTTCCGTGCTTTCAAGAACCCAAAACACCAAATATTGATATGAAGAACTTTAATGAGTCTTAAAAAAACACATATTCCTACAATGTAGTGAAATAATCCCATCTTGATTGACGCCAACCTTTCGCATGCCAATTTGCCATAAATTAGATTCACGAGTTGTTGTTTGTTCCACCATTAACTTTATGTTCTGGTGTTTTAAAGAACACAACACCCCTAATATTGATTTTGAACCTTTAATGAGGCTTAAAAACTCAAATGGCGATTTAAGAACTCAACACAAAATGAAATTTTTATGTCCCATTTAAAGGGTTGCTTCATCTTAAAACATGAAATTAGTCACCATTTACTCACCTTCATGTTGTTTTGAACCAGTCTGATGTTATTTCCTTTGTAAGATACACAAAAGGTGATGTTTAACAGGGGGAACAGACTGAAATATACATCATTTTTCTTTTAGATTTCGTGTAAATAATCCCATTGTGATTGATGTTAACCTTTGCCATTCCAAATTTGATTGGATTTAGAGTAAATTAAATTTGTTGGTTCCACGAGTAACTTTTTTACATTCTGGTACTTTAAAGAACCCCAAACCCCAAATATTGTCATGAAGAAAGTTTAATTTCCTAAAAAAAAAACTCAATGAAGAACCATTTAGAGACTCAAAAACCCAATGCAAAATGATTTTTTTCTTCTGGAAGAAACACAAAGAAAGAGATGTTTAGCAGAAAGACCAGACTGTATTTCCAAGAAACAATCCCATTGTGATTGAAGTCAACCCTTCGTAAACCATATTTGATTGGATGCAAATGAGATATGATATTTACATTGGTTCCTCAAAGAACATTTTAATGTTTTGGTACTTTAAAGAACCAGGAAATCCAATATCTAATGTGAAGAACCTATAATGAGCCTTAAAAACTGAGTGAAGGACCATACAGTGACTCAAGAGTCCAATGCAAAATGGTGCTTGGAAAGAATAAGCTTTATTTAAATGTACTAGTTGGATTTGAGCTTATTCATTATAGTTCAGGAGCTGAACATCTCTCTTTGTTCTTTAATTGTCAGGTAGGTGTGAAAACGCTGAATAAATGTAGTAAATTAAAGTTACTTTAAGTGAAAGCTATTCACTTACAATCTTTTGTTCAGGCATTGGTTGATGAAAACAAAGTCATGTGGTACGTAAACGAAACCTTCTCTTTCCTTTAAAAGGCACAATGGAAGTTGTCGAGACAGCTGCGTTTATTATCCAGACGACTCCATTCATCACACAGGAGATCTCAATTAGTTACTCTGGAAAATCACTGAGAGATTTAAGTAGAACAACATTCTGCAAATACAATTCACAAAGAAGAAGAGAAGAAATATAAATCAAAAACCAGTGGAAAGCATAATTAGGAACATGAAACCTGGCAAGAACATTTACATTTCATACTAAAATTAATATTTTTAATAAAAAAATGCAATTATATATTGTATAAGAAAATTAAGCCTGTTTTTATTTGTCAAATTTACTTCTAATAATAATTATAATAATAATTAATAGCTTAATTAAACATGCAACACAAGTGCTCAATAATATAACAAATTAGAAACAATAATAATAATAATAATAATAATACAAATTATACATTGCAAAAAGTTAATGAAGCTTGTTTTCCTCATGGTTATATATATAACTTTTTGCAATGTATAATATATATATGTGACCCTAAGTGTCAATTTTTCGAAATTGAGATTTATACATAATCTGAAAGCTGAATAAAAAGTTTTCTACAGATGTATGGTTTGTTATGATATGACAATATTGTCTCTTTTTGTCTTAAGCATTAAAAAAAAAAAAAAATGGAAAGAAAAATAAACATAATAAAATATATAGTCTCTGAAAACCAGTTTTAATATTTTATGCAATTATTTTACAATTATTATTATATTTATTAAAATATTTAAACTTGTATATTTACCATAATATATTGAATTTAATATATATCAAAGGTTACACACGATTTGCATACAGATATAGTGGATTGTTTAGTTTTGCCCAATTATTTACTGTGAGCTTCAGTCAAACATTTCCTCCCCTACACCTGAAAACAGAGATATGGTACATCTTGATCTCGTGCTGCCAAGAGAAAGGAAGGAGGAATCAAGTGGATGTCTCTCAAGATGGTGTTTGGGTAGTGAGAGCAGATAAGATGGCACCATCTGCGTCTCGCCTCCTGTTTGCCTCTCCAGAGGAACGGTTCAATGACGACGGAGTGGGAAATGAATATTGAAAAATATCTGGCCAATGCTGGTAATTGGGGCTAAAGACAACAAGTCACAGATACTCAGTAGATTGGTCACAGATATTCTCCTCTCGGCGTGATGTTGGCGTTTGTTGGCCCGGCGTCCCGCTGAACCCAGGTTGTGGGATAATCTCGCGCAACAACAGATTTGCTTCCATTACGTGCGCATTAGTCATGGTGTATTTACAGGCTAACTGCCATGTAGCCCCAGTTCAGACAGCGTCTTACTGCCAGTGGATCGCTCTGTGCTGTCCCAAATCGTTCATGTGCTCGTCTGCGCTACAGGAATCCAAGCGGAAATGAGCGTTAAATTGTGGAGGTTAATTATTTTGCTCGATTGCGATATGCTAGTACTTAGATTTAACGCTCTGTTACAGCTGCATGCATTTGCAACAATAGCATTTTTAAGAGTGAAAAAAAAATATATATTTATCGTAAAATAAGTATGATGGGACTCGACTGGAGAGAGAAAAATATCGTTGACAATCGACTGGATTGTTATATGCTAATATGCTAGTTTAGAACAACTAGCGCTGCTACAGTTGTGTGAATTAGCAACATCGACAAAATGTTGACGTTTTCTGTTTTGAAATAAATAATTCTGCGATATAATGTACAGTATGATGAGATTTACCTAGATTTACCGCAACTTTTTCCTTGAGGATTATTTATTGCGACATAGAAACTCGACTTTATTGCGATACACTACTACAGCGGTTTAACGCAAATAGCGCTGTTACAGCAGCATTAAACAACATTAGCAATGGCATTGTTAGCTAGCAATGCAATGTTATTTTCAAAGTACGTGTTTACAATATGAAAGTTTGTACAAAGATTGCGCAAAAATATTACTAAACTGGCAAATCGAATGGAAATTAGCGTTAAATTGCGGAGGTGAATTATTTAGCTTGATTGCGATATGCTAATACTTAGATTTAACGCTCTGTTACAGCTGCATGCATTTGCAACAATAGCATTTTTAAGAGTGAAAAAAATATATATATTTATCGTAAAATAAGTATGATGGGACTTGACTGGAGAGAGAAAAATATGGTGGGACTCGACTGGATTGTTATATGCTAATATGCTAGTTTAGAACAACTAGCGCTGCTACAGTTGTGTGAATTAACAACATCGACAAAATGTTGACGTTTTCTGTTTTGAAATAAATAATTCTGCGATATAATGTACAGTATGATGAGATTTACCTAGATTTAACGCAACTTTTTCCTTGAGGATTATTTATTGCGACATAGACTACATGACTTTATTGCGATACACTACTACAGCGGTTTAACGCAAATAGCGCTGTTACAGCAGCATAAAACAACATTAGCAATGGCATTGTTAGCTAGAAATGCAATGTTATTTTCAAAGTACAACGTGTTTACAATATGAAAGTTGTTCGATTTGTACAAAGATTGCGCAAAAATATTACTAAACTGGCAAATTGAATTAAACCAGGGATATTTTGGGAAGAAATGGCTGTGAGTATGGCCTAATGTCATTGAAGTGTGTCTGAGGAAAACATTTTGCTAGCTAAAAAGCAGGAGATCTGGTGTCAGATGTTGACGAAGGTTATTCAGGACTCCTGCCAGACAGACTTAAGCAAAACACGGCTCCTCACCTCGCAAACGCACTTCCTTTATTGTGAGCAGAGCGTTTGTAGTCCCAAAGCCACATGGAGGAAGAATCACTTAATCTGTTCAAATGAGCTCCGTAGTCACTCATGAGGGTGTAGTAAGAGTGAGTCTATACTGCCTTGTGTGAATTAATGCCACTTATAATTAATGATGGCCTCACAGAACCAGACTCACGCTGTTAAACGTCTAAAAGAACAATATTAACCAAAGATTAACTAATCTTGGTGAATTTTTATGCAAATCGGTACAAAAAAATTCATAGTTTTGCAACAATCTTTCAGTTTTTATACAAGAAAGTGCTGAAAAAAGAAAGAAAACAACAAAAAAAGAATAAATACAATGAAATAATACAAAAAACAGATAAAATAAAACAAACACAAAATAGGATTAAATAAACAAAAACAAGGTGCAAAAAACGACAATCTTCACCTTTAATTTTTTTTTTTTAATCGAGGCTCATACACTAGAAAGTGGTTAATAAATAAATAAAAAATAAAAGCGAAATTTAGCTAGAAGAAAATTGAAAAATAAAACAAAAAGATAAATTAAATGCTAAAATAAATATTTTACAAATATATATAATAAAATCATATATACTTAAAAATGTTAAATAGATAGTAATATAATAATATATAAATATTCAAAGTCCTAATTAATGATGTGCTGACAGAACTGGACTTGGATAATCGTACCTAATTATAAGTAAAAAAAAAAAACTAAAATTAAAATAATAGAAAATAGGATAAATTAGATGAAATAACAGATTAAGATTTATCAATAAAAAAAATTATACAAAATTATAAAAATTTAAACAAAATAAAATAAAAATAAATTTTAAAGAAATGAGACAAAATTGTACAATAAAAGTATTTTTAAGAAAAGGTATATGATTAAATTAAGTAAAAATAACAATAAAATACAATAAAAATTACAAGTATAAAAGAAGAAATTTAAAAATAAAAATATAAATAGTTAAAGTTAATGACACAAACTAGTGAACTGCCTTCCTTAGACCTCAAATGCTCTTTATTTTGGTGAAAGTGAGTTAAAGTGTTTCTTGTTCATATAAATAATGTTATTTAACACCATTGAGTGGCTCTTCAGGGCGGTTTTCTCGTCTTGAGCATCTCTAGAGGGTCGTTCAGGTCACTTTGTCCCTGCGACGATTGTCTGGATGAAACTATTAATATTCAGCCCTACGGACAGATGACGCGCTCGTTTCAGCTTGGTGGATTATTGCAGTCGTTAATGTGAGGTCATTAGTGTTTAATGCGACGCTCGCCGCAGGAGAACAGATCCATTCGCCGTCCAAGAAAGCAGCAGTAGGGGGTCTGTCTTTGTGTGTGAGAAAATATGACGAAAATAAATATGTTTATCGGATGTGTGTTTACTTTTGAAAGCGAGTAAAGGCACATTCAGTAAACATATTTGTTTTTCCATTTTATTCTGACTGTTGTCGTGTACTAGCTATCAGTATTGAGCTTCCCGTGCTAGTAATGCTGGCTTGCATCATATAGTTATTCCAGAATTAAATTAAATTATTTAAATAAATAAAGTAAAAAAATAAAAGTTAAAATGAAGTAATAATATTAAAATTAAATAAAACTTACAAAAATAAACAATAAAAGAAAATGGGGAAAATAAAATACTAATAATAAGAATAATAAATTAAAATAAATAATGCAAAATACTTCAAACATAAAAAATAAATAAATAAAACATTTAACTTAAGGTAATTAGAACTTTAAATACAATTAAATAAAAATAATAATAATATTATAATTAAATAAAATAAGAATAAAATAAAAATAAGAACATTAGAAAAAAAAAGATAAAACCGCAAATATGAAAAAAGTTAAATTAAATTAAAAAGAAACTTCATAAAACAGCAAATATATTAAACAAATGTAAATTAAAAATAGACTTCAAACAGAAAAATATAATGTTTAAATTAAATAAAATAAAAATATTATAAAAGAAAAAACTATCATAAAACAAACAAAAACAGAATAAAATAAAATAATAATAAAATCAGTGTAGAATAAATATGAAAAAGTAAAACAATAAAATAAAAATACAATTTAAAAATAAAAAAATAGACTGTAAAAATTAAATAAGATTAAATGTAAAAAGCAATTTTAAAAGAAGAACTGATCATAAAGCAAAAATAATAAAACAGAAAAAATATTTTATAATAAAAGCAGTATAAAATAAATACTAAAATATAAAACAATAAATAAATTAAAAAACAATATAATTAAAAGGAAAAGGGGAAACAGTTAAGATAATGAAATAAAACAATATTAAAATGATTTTAAAATTAAAAAGAAGGAAATTTATATAAAAATAGGATACATAAATAAAATAAATCAAAAATAAAAGCGAAATATATATATATATATATAGATATATAGATATATATAATATAGAAAATTAAAAAATAAAACTAAAAGATAAATAAAATGCTAAATGTATAAAATAAAATCTTATATACTTATACATATATATTTAAAAATGTTAAATAGATATAATATAATATAATATAATATATAAATATTCAAAGTCCTAATTAATGATTTGCTGACAGAACTGGACTTGGATAATTGTACGTAATTATAAGTACAAAAGAAAAAAATGTTAAAATAAAAATAAAATAAAATATAAACTAAAATATAAAACAATAAATAAATTAAAAAACAATATAATTAAAAGGAAAAGGGGAAACAGTTAAGATAATGAAATAAAACAATATTAAAATGATTTTAAAATTAAAAAGAAGAAAATTTATATAAAAACAAAAAATAGGATAAATAAATAAAGATGATTTTTATTTATTTATATAAAATAATGTAATCAATTTAAATAAAAACAAAACTAATAAGAAAAAATAAGATGAAAATAATAATAATAAAAAAACTAAAACGCAAAACAAAAAAACAAAAATTAGATTTTTTTTTTAAACAGGCTACTAAAAAAAACTATTCAATATATATATATATATATATATATATATATATATATATATATATATATATATATATATATATGAATGAATGAATGAATGACTATCCAGTTTTGGTTGGTACAGGAGAAGCTTTGTGTGCAGGATTTTCTGCTGAGAGTCTGTTTCTGGTCGCTCTGGTCCAGACGATTGAGTCTGAACTCAGATCCACATCAGTCACGCACTGCAGACACACGCACAATATCTGTCCAATAAGTGCTGAGTACAGGTCAGCGGAGCGAGCGATATAACATCAGCTGAGTCTGAACAACACACCGCATCCACATCCATCACCACTGATGAGAGAGACACCATCAATAACATCTTCACATGTCTGCCTTCTACAGGACACTACACACACTTCATATATCAGTTTCATATCGTTTTATTATTTATGCCTTCATCGTTAGACCTGTTCAGACTGTGTGACGTCCTGAGGAAACACACAGGTCTGCTCCAGGCTCAATGTGTGGAGGAACTGAGATTCACTGAACCGCTCTCTTCACGAGTGTTTGTGTGGAACACTGAAGAACACAAACCCTGCACCTCAAGATTCAAATAATATACAACAAAACATCTAGACAGTCTTTCAAGACATTAGCATTTAGGTGTGATATAGTCAAACAACAACGTTAAGTTTAATGTCAAATTCCTAAACATTGAGCTCAAAATAGAACAAATACTTAATACCTAATCATTAATCAAATTAACATCAACAGGATTTATAACCTCAGTGTTTGCTAAACTTAGAGGTAAAATAAATAAAAATATATTTAAAATATGTATAGTATGATTTAATAAATAATATAAGATAAAAAATAAGATGAATCAGCAAATATTAAAACATAAAAAATAAAATGGAATGAAATAAACCTAAAATGTAAAATAATGAAAATATAAAAGGAAAATGGGAACAATTAATAATGAAAACATAAAATAATACAATTATATAAAGAAATCTTAATAAATTAAATCTAATTGTAATTAAATATCTTAAATATGCATAACCTCAATACATGTTAAAATTAAACATAAAATACAAATACAAATTTAAATATATTTAAAATATATAAAAGATTAAATATTTAAAATTTAATTCATATTTTAAATATATCAATATTTAATTCAATGCAAGTTCTTATCCTTAACATACTAAATGTAGAATTATACAAAATAAAATATAAAATATAAAAAATTTAAAATGATTTATTTTCAAATATTAAACATATTCATATTAAAATTATTATTTACACCTAACAGACTTATTATAAGTAATATTTTATATTCTTAATATTAATGTTAAAATTGTTTATAACCTCAGTGCATGTTCGTAACTTAAAATATTAAACTTATAATTATAAAAAAAAATATTTTGACAATGTATTGTAAAATTACACTTTAAATATTAAAATCAGAAACAAATATTAATATTAAAATGTAAAAAAATATTTAAAAATATTAATATTTAAATTATGTATAACCTCTTTTAATAATAAAAGATTGACAAATATTTCAAATAACAAAATTTAATATTAAAATCGTAATTTTTAAATTGTAACTTCAATGTGTGTTTTTACTAGTGCTGGGCAATGATAAATCGCATACAAAATAAAAGTTTTTGTTTATATAACATATGTGTGTATATATGATTTATATATAAGTATATAAAGACTCATACAGTATATATTTTGGAAATATTTACAAGTACGCATTTACATATTTACATATCTAATTTACATTATATAGAAATACATTTAATATACTGCATAAACAAAACATATTTTTCTTAAAATGTGTGTGTGTGTATATACAGTATATATATATAATAAACATACACAGTATATTATGTAAACAAACACTTTTGGTTGCGATACAATTAACCGCGATTAATCGTTGCCCAGCACTAGTTTTTACATTTAATAAATTATTATATAAATACATATTTACTTAGAGTTCTCTTTTTAAGCTGAAGTAGAACTAATTCAAAAAAAAGAAAAAAAAAAATCACCCCTCTAAAGCTTCCCCAAAATTAAATATCTAAATAAAAATAGAGGGAAACATGTTTTTAAGTAGTGGTTTTCGGTCTCTGAGTATAATGTAACAGCAGCAGTCAGTAATGATGCCGGGGCAGCTGTGATCCGCATCTGAAAGGAGCATCGGTGTGTGTGGCTCGTGTGAGCCCCCAGAGCTCCGGCGAGAACAGCGCCAGGTTTTAACCTGCCCTGGAGACATGCGACTCCGCGCACACCAGTTGGCCTGGAGAAGTGCCAACGCGTCGATGTTACGAACAGCACCCGGGGAAGAGAGCGAGAGCTTGACAGAAACAGCCTCGTCTGCCACGCATAAGCCACGAACTCTCTCCACCACCAAACATGGCTGCCATGAAAACTCCACTAATTAGTCCCTTAATGACTTCCAGGCTTGGCAAACACGCCGCTACAACTTCATCATAAATAAATTAGCAGATAAATAGTTAAGGAACTCATTATAACTCAGTAACAAGATGTCGGGGCACCACTGTGTCACAGCAGCTCATCCTGATGGTGGTCAATCTAATCTACATGCTAGCTAACAACATGCGCTAAAGGTTTGGGCATAGACAGTAAAAGAAATGGACACAGCGACCCCATTGGAACTCAATTGAGACAAATGAAGCCCATTTTTAGTGTTTTTTAGCACTTCCGTTTCTGACGCGCAGACTCAAACGAAGCTTGACGACATCAGCAACCTGTCTGACAGATGTAAATCTTCTAGTAGCTGTGTGTGCAAACTGCCATCGTTAATCTTGCAGAGACGGCGAGCTTGAGCTGGGACTTCTTTGTCGTGAGTGACCAGGAGTAAGTATTCTGATTAATTATTTTGTATAGTATTTTAAAATGTAACGCCAGTACGCCATATTAAGTTAATTGCCTGCGAGCTTCTCCTCCTGTCTGTACGGTAATGCGACAGAGAGTCGAGTGGTTATGACGCAATCGTTAGCCTATTTTTTACAAAAACTGTTTATACGGGGCCATAATGTAACATAGAAGGTAATGGAGCCCTTTATACATTGTCGAGTATCTTTAGAAATAAATAATGGACAAACGGAGTCTTTAAACACCTCAGATGTAAAGTTATTCGCTGTCAAAGTGACGCCAAAATGAATGGGAGTCAATGGGAATGCTAACGCAAGTGAAGTTCTGCTAAAAGATGGCAGCCCCCAGCCGACTTCAACTTCCGGTCGACTTCCTTGCCACCTGGATTTGGGACGATGCTAATGTGAAATCAAAACCGATACTATCTACTTCCAATGTACTAGCATATGTCAATCCAGAAATAAATAAATAAATAAAACTACCCCACCCCCATCCTATTAAACACGGATAAATTGTAATATGTAGTTTCACTCAGAAATACATCATGTTATGTGGGTTGAAAACACTATATTATGACTTTAATGAGAAAGAAAAGCTTAAGGATTGCACTGAAGTGACAAGATTAGCATGATAGCAAGGAGCTAGCTGCCCTGTTGCAAACTTGTTATCATAATTTCTCTTTATACATCCAGAAATACATCACATTCTGAAAGTAAAATGGGTATTGATCACTATATCATGACTTAAATTATAAATACCTTGTGATTTCATGACATTAGCATAATAGCATGTAGCTAGCTGTCCTGTTCTGAATGTGTCGTCATAATTTCTCATTATGTATCCAGAAATTTATCACATTACGAAAGTAAAATGGGAATTAATCACTTTATCGGGATTTAAATAAGAAATACCTTGTGATTCCATGAAATTAGCATGGTAGCATGTAGCTAGCTGTCCTGTTACAAATTTGTCATCATAATTTCTAAATATACATTCAGAAATTCATCACATTTCAAAAGTGTAATTGGTTTTGACTTCTATCACAATTTTAGTTAGAAATAATTTGTCATTTCATTAGATTAGCATGTTAGCAAGAAGCTAGCTGCTCTGTTGTGAATTTGTAGTCATCATTTCTTGTGATATATCCATTATTATAATCACATGATGAAAGTTAAACGAATACTCTATATCACTATATCAAGACTTCAGTGCGAAAAAAAGTGTGATTTGGAGAGATTAGCACTATAGCAAGAAGCTAGCCACCCTGTTTTGTCATAATCCCTCATTATATATCCAGAATTCATATGATTAGCATGATAGCAAGTATCTAGCTATCCTGTTGCTAACTTGTTGTCATGATCCCGCTTTATATATCCAGAATTCATATGATTAGCATGATAGCAAGTAGCTAGCTATCCTGTTGCTATCTTGTTGTCATGATCCCTCATTATATATCCAGAGTTCATATGATTAGCACGATAGCAAGTAGCTAGCTAGCCTGTTGCGATTGTCATCCTGATCCCTCTTTATATATCCAGAATTCACATGATTAGCACGATAGTAAGTAGCTAGCTAGCCTGTCGTGAAATTGTTGTCATAATTCCTCATTACATATCCAGAAATACATCACATTATGAAAGTAACAGTGATTTTGTGCTCTATATCAAGAAAATAATGAGAAACACTTTGTGATTGCATGAAACTAGTCTTGAAACAAGCTACCAATGACACTCCAAATGATGTTACTCAGAAACAGGATTGTGTTTAGTGCTAATGCTAAGTATATTGTGGATAGCAAGGATGGAGACTATGCTAGCACACCAAGGAGACTTGTTTGTAATCTGTTATGAAAAACATAAGATGGAAATGGACTAACCGTGCAATAACGTCAAAATACTGTCATGTGCCAAGAATCAAACATGAATGCTACATGCTAAAGATGATGAAACCAAAACAAGAAACGGCCACAATGCTAAGTTATCCTGAGTGGTTGCTAACACACTGCTAATATGCTATGTTAAAATTAGCTATTTGGTGATTTATTAGCATTAACAATTAAATCGTAGCACAAAATTCTGCAAGAGACTCTCAGAGAACAGCTATGATGTATTCAGTGCAAATTCTAACTTCCTGTTTGTGGGGTAGGTCAACATCAGCGCTAATCCCATCATACACATAACAGCAATAACAACATTCAAACACACAGCGCTAGAATAAAATCCAAATCAGGTTTGAGTTTCTTGGAAACGAGTCTGACTCACATGCACCACGTCAACACAATTATCTCGCGACTATGCACTAGCATTACTGATTACTTTAGCATGACTATCATTCTTCTGCAGCTCAGACATCATTTACTGATAATGCTAGTTCACATTGATCATGTGTATAATGGGATTGTATGCATTTCGTAGCTACACCGCGTTTGTTTGTGTTTAACAGATACGATAAGCTAATCCGCTACACATGGTGGCTAACTTCTAGTTTTCGTGGTTAATGTTTGTCAGTGCCTAAAAACAAACAAAACAACTTCCTGATTGAGATTCTTTCACACTGATAGCATAGAAATCATCCTTTCCGATTGGGCTAGCAAAAAAGTCTCACAGATTAAAAAGTAGCATGAAATGCTATTACTAGCTGCTAAAGTAATTTAAACAACAACATTATAAGGTCAGTCAGTTCATAAATGTCTATAACTAAACATTCCTGTCAACATATATGATTATAACACATGGCTAATAGCAATTAGCATTGAGATATGAAGGCAGCTACAGTGATTAGCATACGAGTGCACAATTTTGGTGGCTAGCTAAAGCGGTAAATTGAATGTACTGTGTGCTTTATTTTGTAAACAGTTAATCTGTAGTTTTTGCTTTGTACTACATTGTGAGTAAGGCTAGCGCAGCACTGGTTATTTTTATTTCGTTCACAGCGGGAGACACGGCTCACTTCACACAAACAAATCTGGAAACGCTTGAAAGACTTTCGCAGCAAACTTTCACTGAAACCATGGCAAGAAGTATTTAACAGCGCAAACAGCCGGATTCAAAGAAAACCCCCTGTAATGTTTACTAGCTACAGGCGGATCAGTACACATGTGGAGAACTTTACAAACAAGTACTGTGGCAATACCATGGTGCTGAATAATCTGCATATTCATAAAGCATTCAATTATTAATGTATGAATCTTATCATTCATATATTATTCAAACATTTTATATATATATAAAGTAAAGCATGAGCATGAAGACAAACTGAGCTGTTCTCTGAAACTCGTGTGTGTGTGTGTGTGTGCGATACTGTAGATTGACTGGTTTTGCAGATCGATACTGTGGCTTCCCTAATTGGACAGTTTTTCTTGACTGAAACCAAATACGCACAATGCAAACCGCTGCTGGATCGTCTGCAGCTATTCTAGCTTCAAAGTCACCTGCTGTGTGTGTGTGTGTGTGTGTGTGTCAATGTCATCCACATGAGTTTCTCCCCATTTATGGAGCATTAAACAATAAAATTATTCTAAATATATAAAACAAATAAATTTAACTCAAGTACTTACAATTAAGGTTTATGGTGTAATAAACAATAATGTAAAATAAAGTATATGAAATATATTAAATAAATTAAATAGTATATTCATTAATTTTGTAATCATTTTATATAAATGTTAAATAATTTATTTACTTAAATGTGCTTGCGATGGAGGTTTATGGAGCAATAAATATTTAAATACACAGTTTGACAAGGAACGATATTAAATATATATCAAATATTATTTATTATTTTAAATAACTTTACATTAATAACTATATTTTTTCAATTCAACAATTCAACAATTATTTTTACATAAAATACATCTTACAATGCAGGTTTTGTGGTAAAAAAATGTTAAAATAGTTTTTGATAATATGGTAACTATACATAAAATACATTTTTTTAATAATAATTTTACATTAACAATTAATAAAAAAATAAATGACTCTTACATTAAAGTAATTTTTAAAGGTTTACAAGTGTGCAATACTTATTGAAATTCACAGTTTTGACAAAATAAAATATATTAATATAAATTAATTGAAACTTAATTATTCTTTTGAAAATAATTATACATAATTAAAAAGTAATATAAGTAATTTCACAATCACTTTTTGGAGGCTTAGAGGTAATAAACATTCAAATACACAGTTCTGAGAGAATAAAAATATTAGATATGCATCAAATAAATAAAAAAATAATAATGTAATTTTTTTAAACATAATTTTACATTAATAATTTATATTCTTCCACTAATCGGGCATGTTCAAAAAAAGTCCAAACATTAATTTACTTACTGTAAACACAATACATAACCTAAAAAATAACAAAATGTTTTACTGACTCACTACTGTTTGTCCAAAAGTTTATTTTTTGCTCTCTCTCTCTTTATCCCAAAGGATTCAAGCCACATAAAACTGTCAGATCCAGACAAACTAGCAAACAAATCCACACATTTATCATCTGTTGTGATTATTTGAGGTAAACACGCCCCTAAACGACACCGCAAGCTCTGATTGGTCACTTTGCATGTCAATCAAACATTCTGTTTCTGTCTAAGTGGGTGTGTCTCATCTAGGAAACATGGCACAGTAAGGCAGGCTTTATTAGATTGAACTGGAATCATTGATTATAATAGTAAATAATGTTTTATGACTAATGACTGAATATTCACAGGCTCTTCTGTGCGAATCCCTTCATATAAACAGTGTGAAATATTAACAGAAAAACATCTGGCAGATATTCCAGTCACAGACTTCAGATCAGTGTTGCTCCTGAAGCTGTTTCACATGGGCTTTAGTAAATCACATTAGCATTAACATTAATTTATTACATATTTACATGCCATAATTACAGTGCTAATTTATGTATATGAGCTGAGTGTGACTTTAAAAAACACAACAGCAAAATAATAAAATACACCAATGATCAATAAATAGCCACATTAATAATAATAGCATCAAGCAAAATTACTAAAAATAAAATAATGCACAAAAATTATTACAGTGTAACTATTTTACAATAATTTTTATTTCTATTTATTACATTATTGTTTAAATTATTATTATACTACTAATAATAATAAGTATAAAAGCCTAGCGTGAGTTTAATAAGAGGACGGTAACAAATATATGACAAAATTCAGAAATGATTCATAAAAAGGCAAATTTATTATAATATAATATTACTAATTCTCATAATTATTTTTTTTAATAAAAATATTAAATTAGACAGTAACAATAATAATAAAAAATAATCAGATATTATTACAAATGCTCAAATTTACTGATGGTTGGTATGTTTTATTAAAAAAAAAAATATGATAATTAATATTTTAATTTATTTATTTATTGTTCCATTTAATTATTATTTTATTATTGGTTTTATTTATTATTTATGCAAAATGAATACTAGAATATACAAATGAACAACAAACACCTACATTTATAATATACATTTTGATCAAAATGACTAAGATTAAAATATTTTGAATGAAGCAACAATAACAAAAAATATATATATTAAAAATTATACATATTTTTGAATATTTCTAATATTCTTTCTAAAAAAGCATTTATAATCCCAAACTGTAAAATCTGAATTCTGATGTGTACAAATATTTGATATTTTGCAACAAATTATTTATGTGTTTGATTTTCTAGTTAATATTCTTATTTAGCAATATTTAATTAGCTTCTAATCCAGTCGAGATATTATATTCAGATTTTATTATATTTATTTATTGCACAGTGAGGGTATAATTATTATATAATTGTTATTATTACTATTATTATTAGGGCTATTGTAGGTGTAAAGAACAAAAATATAATAAATTAAAACTGATCAATAAAAAAAAATACAAAATGTTTTATTATTAAGGCAATTGATGATGTAAAGAAAAATGCTAATAAATTTAAAATAACCAATTAAATTATACACATAAATGGTGAAATAATGGTAATTATTATAGCAAGAAGCTATCCAAAATGGTAATTTCTGCATGCTTATTTGTGTGTAGTTGTCAAGCTCATACTGTACAACTGAAGAGATGTGATGTGTGTTTTCTCTGTTTTAGCTGATTGAGAGTCGCAGCGGTTCACCTGTAGATCGTGAGGAGGATGATGAGGAGGAAGAGTCTCAGCGGAGCACTAATGACCGCAGCCGTTATTAGAGGACACACAGGAATGGACCTTCACTCATTAGTGTACAGCGCTCGTTTGTTCTGTTAATGAGGCGTTTCTGCAGGTCAGACGGCGACAGACCGACACGGATCTTCATCCAGAACCAGACCTGTGACACCACGACCAATCAAACACAGATCATTAACAACAGAGATCTGAGAGAAGACATGCATCTGAAATATACATTAAAATAAACATAAAACTGGATCAAAAACTACAGTATTAAAGTCATGTTAACTTAAAAATGGTTCAAATGCATTCATTGTGTTCATGCATTTAACTGTTATTTTAGTATTATTGATGACTTGCTTTTTGTTAGTATTCTGAACTAGATTTCCTTTTTTTTTTATTTCTTCTTTATTTTAGTAAGGTTTATGAATTGTTTTTTTTGTAATTTTTTGTTTTGTTTTTAATTTTTATTATTATTATTTTTTTAAATATCCATATGAAAATTAGACTTTTTGACAACTAGTTGAAATAAATTAATTTTAATGCAAGTTATTATTTTTTTTATTTTATTTTTTAGCTTTAATTGACAATTTAAAATTACAAATTTGGTAAAAAAAAACTAAAGTCATAACATTTATTTAAAACTATATTAAAATGTAAAATATAAAATATTTAAAATTCATCAATTGTATATATATATATATATATATATATATATATATATATATATATATACACACACACACACACATATATATAAATAAAATTGATGAATTTTAAATATTTTATATTTTACATTTTATATATTTATATACATTATATATATATTTACATATATATATATATATAATTATAAAACATTAATATTAGACATGCACACATAAACATATACTGTACTGTATATAGCTAAAAGTATTAAAATATAAAATATTATTGCAAAATATATATATATAAAGTATATGTAAAATACATCAAAAAAGTACATAAAACACATATTTATTTAAGTTTTTATAAAAAAAAAACTATTATTTAAAAACAAACTTTATTAATGTAAAAAAGTAATTTAATGGAGTTTAAAATACATAAAAAGTCATAAAATGTCTAATAAGAAATTCATATAAAACTTAAAATGTATTTTAAAAAATAAGTATAAAACTATCTAAAAATGTTTAAAAACAATTATATAAAATATAAATATGAAAATAATTAAACATGCATTTAATATGTAATTAAGAATATATTTGAATATATATATAAAAAATATTTAAAATTTATATAAAATAATGTAAATAACAAATACATAGAAATTATTAAATTATTAAAAAATATATATCAGTAAACTAAGTGATATATTATTAATAGCTAAAACATCAAAATTGCAAAATAATTAAAAATGTATAATATTATATAATGATGATATTTGTATGTAGTCTTCCCAGCATGCTTTCAGAAACTCTAATCCTGATCTCTCACAGTAAAGAGTACAGACAGGAAGTGAATGGAGCTGTAACTGTTCTCTGGGTTCAGATGAACAAGTGCTCTCTCTCTCTCTCTCTCTCTCTCTCTCTCTCTCTCTCTCTCTCTCTCTCAGAGGAGATGATTTCCGCTCTCTGACTTCCTCTCTCATTTCCATGTTGATTCATGTATTGTTATCAGTCCCTCGTGCGGTTGTTTGTTAGATGGCACCCGTTCACTTACAAATTTTCGACTTTTGTCGCGGCTTTTCATTTTGTCCAGATTACTGAGCACTCACGTCCTCACATCTAAAGAAAACCAGAAACATGATTAACACTATAATACTATAACAACATGCAGGAATGTCAGGAATAACAGGTGACTAATAATAAATCCAACACTGGTGAATCTAAAAAAAAAACATCAGCAAATCATATTTTACCCCAAAGAAATAAAATAATAATTTAAATCTAATTCTATGTTTATTTGATTGAATATTCATGTGCAAAAAACTAAAAAACTAAGTTAACTAACATTTTAAACCTAAATTACATGCATTTTTGTTTGTCATTAGAGCACATGTTTACAGTTACATATGGCACCAATCTTGCATAAAATATAACCTGCACATGTTCTTAGTAGATTGAATAAGATTTACCCAGGTCATATGAGACTTAGATTTTTTTCCTTGCACAAGCAGAAAGTGTAAATGAATGAATGTCTTCCAGTCACCTCAGAATTTAAATGTGAAACGCTACAGCTGCACTTGAACAACATGACCGCCGGGTGTTGCTTTGACAAATACCTCTATATCTACAAATATATCACGTTTATTGGAGCAGTGATGTATTTCCTCTCAGCATCGCGCTCTTATTTAGAAAAACAAACAAACAACAATAACAAAGCAAGTATCCTTAGTCACAAATGAGAGCGGCAACAAGGGACAAGTGCACTTCATCTTCCCGCTCTTATTCTCCAGAGCGGAGAAAGGTAGCAGAGGTCGCCATTTACCCAACAGACTCTTCCCGCCGGAAAACGCAGGGCGTTCTGTAATGGCGCGAGTCAAACTGAAACTGACGAGGGATCGCGTCTGAAAGCTGCCAAATCATAACTAATGGAGGAGCCAATGGCCAGGTGGGAAAATAAATCTAGAAATCCCCTTTCAGTAGAACAAAAAACGACTGGCATGTCTTTATTTACTCACCCTCGTGTCTGTACGCTTGCCGGGACGTAACTGAACGAGTCTCTCTTTATTTGGTGACACGCAGCATTTGGCCATCTTCTTTCCCTGCTTAACTTGGCTGTTGTCAAAATTCAAACTTTACAGTTAAAATTGTGTTTAGAAGTATGATGTGGTCAAGTTGTTACAGTGCTTTAAGTGGCCCAAAAGAGGTGCCTGTACTCTATTATTTATAGCCAAAAAATTTTTTTATTATTATTATTTTATTTTTTATGACTCCCCTCATCCCCTGAGGTAACAACAACAATATTGAAGGGGTTTTATATACAGCAGTCAACAGGCTACCTTAATAATAAATCCATTTATTAGTTTGTGGATTTGCTTGAGCTAGAAAGAAATACTGGACATAAATAAAATTTGCAAAAGGATTTTGAAAAAATACCCTTAGAAAGAGCTACTGCATTCGAACTGACTCAAATGATTCGCGATCCCGCTCCGAACTCCCGAACTGACTCAAATGATTCGCGAACCCGCTACGAACTCCCGAACTGATTCAAATGATTCGCGATCCCACTCCGAACTCCCGAACTGATTCAAGTAATTAGCGATCCCCAAACTGACTCAAATGATTCGCGAACCCGCTACGAACTCCCGAACTGATTCAAATGATTCGCGATCCCACTCTGAACTCCCGAACTGACTCAAATGATTCGCGAACCCGCTACGAACTCCCGAACTGATTCAAATGATTCGCGATCCCCAAACTGACTCAAATGATTCGCGAACCCGCTACGAACTCTCGAATTGATTCAAATGATCCGCGAAGCCGCTCCGAACTCCCGAACTGATTCAAATGATTTGCGATCCCCAAATTGACTCAATGATTCGCGAACCCGCTTCGAACTCCCGAACTGACTCAAATGATTCGCGGCCCGCTCCGAACTCCCAAACTGACTCAAATGAATCGTGATCCCCATAACTGACTCAAATGATTCGCGAACCCGCTACGAACTCCCGAAATGACTCAAATGATTCGCGAACCCGCTCCGAACTCCCGATATGACTCAAATGATTCGCGAACCCGCTCAGAACTCCCGAACTGGTTCAAATGATTCACGCTCCATACTCCGAACTAGGAAAAATTAGGAAGGGTGCATTGTGAAAGGCGTTCTGAAAATCGGCAGCGCAGGCAATGGATTGAAACCTCTATTAAAACAGATGTCCAAATGAGCGTACCGGTAAGCTAAAAGCACGTTCTGGGCGCATGGAGAGGTGGCGGTATGCTCAAGAGCTATATTTGGAAGTGCCACCGGCCCATTTAAAGCACTGAGTTGTTAGAGATAACAAAGAACAGAAAACTAAAAACATTTTAAAACCCCTTCTAAAGTAATTTTACCACAAAACCCAAATTTTGTTAACATAACCTTTCATATAGGTTTATAATAAAAATATGCACATTTATTTGTTTTTGGATTGATGTGATACATTTTGTGAAACGCATATCAAAACATAATTTTATGTCATTTACCCAAACCAAAAAAAAAAAAAATCTATTTCTGTAACATTTCATTTGTATGTAAAGTAACAATCTGCAAATGTAAATGTGAAAATGTACATATTAATAGGTTTGATGTGACAAAGTTATTAAAAATGTAAGTCATTAATACATTTCACATCATCATTTGAATGTAATTTTATTCTTAAAAAAACAGCAATTATGTTGTTTATTTTTGATTAATAGTAACAACCTGCATATAAAATGTATTTATTTATAGGTTTGATGTGGCAAAGTTAGTCATAAATGCAATTTGAAACATTCTACTGTAATTATTTTTTTTTATTTTTTTTTACCAAAAACAGCAAAGTTTGCACATTTAAATTAAAGAATTATATGTAAAGTTAAATTAAATAAAAAAAGTATTTTTTTTTTCAATTGAAATATATGTATGTATGTTTTTAGGTTTGATGTGGTAAAGTTGTTTAAGGGATACTCCACCCTAAAATGAAAATGTAGTCATTAATCACTTACCCCCTTGTTGTTTCAAACCTGTAAAAGCTCAGTTCATCTTCCGAACACAATTTACCATATTTTAGATGAAAACCAGGAGGATTGTGACTGTCCCATAGATTGCCAAGTAAATAACCATGTCAAGGTCCATAAAAGATATGAAAAGTGGTCATCAGAATACTCCATCTGCCATCAGACGTGTAATCTGGGTTATATGAAGCGACGGGAACACTTTTTATAAGCAAACAGTGATCTGGATTAACACAGAGGAGACCGTTGACAAAGAAATTATTGAATAAATTAAAAAACCTCCTGGTTTTCATCCAAAATATCTTCAATTGTGTTCCGAAGATGAACTGAGCTTTTACGGTTTGGAACGACAAGGGGGTAAATTATTAATGACAAATATTCATTTTGGGGTTTGAATATCCCTTTAAGCATTAAGCATGTTGTTAATCATGTCAAGTCATAAATACATTTCAAATTATCATTCTAACATAATTATTATATTACTACACACACACACACATGAAAGGCGATGTTTTTGGAACATTCATTTGCATTTAAAACAGTCATTTGGACTTAAACCATCAAATCATAATAAATGGAGGAGCCAATGGCCAGCCAAAAAAAAAAAAAAAAATTGAATCAATTTTGAAGGACTTGTTCAACTAAAACCGAATGGGTGTGTATTTCGTCATTCTCCACACCAGCGCATCATCTTCTCCTGTTTAAAGCTCATGAACAAACACAGGGCTGTAGTTTCGCAGCTGAACAAGGGTTTATGAACGCATCTGTGCAGCAGAAACAGCAAAAGCCCATTTGTCTGGATTCATAATACATGTTGTGGGGTGAAGATCTATATATACCAGCCACTGGCACCATTCTGCCGCTCTTCTTCATGTTTAATCTCTCGTCCTCTTCGCAAATGGCTTCTGACAGCGGTTTACGGCCTTGCAATCTGTTCTCGGGGTCCTAGGTAATAAACATGCGTTTAATGATGGTTTGGTAACTGAAATGATAAATCAAATTAATCAAATACGCCCACCGCAGAAGAGCCTGTGGTCCTTTATCTCCTTCTCCTTCATTTTGGTCTTTAACGCTGAACGCGTTAGTTCTTCACATCTTGATTTTATACAGCAGTCATAAAACATTATAAAACAATGTAAAAATACCAAAAAAATTACTTTGAAATATCATTATAATGTAATTTTACTACAAAAACCAAACATCAACTTTTCTGCAACGTTTCTTTTAGATTTAAAATAATTTCATCTGTTTATTTAAATTAAATGTCAAATTAAACATTGAAAATGTATGTACTTATAAGTTGTGGAACATTTAGTCATAAATACATTACAAAACATAATTGTAGCTTTACATCTTTAAAAAAAAAAAACTCCAACATTTCTGGAAAGTTTCGCTTGTATTTATAGTAACAATCTGCATATTTTAATTAAATGTTTAATCAAACTGAAAAATTAATGTTTATAGGTTTGACGTGATACATCTGTTAAACATCTTAATTATAAATACATTTCATAACATCATTCTAATGTATTTCTCATTAAAAATGTAAAGTTTCTGTAACTTTTTATTCGGATTTATAGTATGCAATATGCACATTTCAATTAAATGTTAATTTAAGCAGTTATAGGTTTGATTTAGGTAAAGGTTGTTAAACATTTAAGTGATAAATACATTTGAAAACAGCATTCAAGCATAACTTTCCTTAGAATAACCAAAATAGCAATGTTTCCTGAATGATTCGTTTGGGTTTATAATAATCTTCATGTTTTAATTAAACGTTAAAGGAAACAGTGAAAACGCCTTTGTTCATATGCATTTTTGGGTCATGAATAAATCTCAAAACATGATTTGAATGCTCTTTTACTATGAAACAAACAAATGTTTCTGGAATGTTTTGTTTGGGTTTAAAACACACTCTGCAGATTTAAATTAAACATTAAATCTACCAACAACAACAACAACAAAAAAAATCATAAAACATTGCAAAAGGCTGTGCAAACAATATCATAGCTTTTCTGCAATGTTATGAAAATATGTATTACGTTAAAACAACATACCGTATCATGCATTAAAGAAGCTTATGATAAAAACAGTATTACAATCTTTTGACAACATACTGTAGTTGTGAAAGCTTGAATCTCTGCTCTTTCACAAAGAAACCCACCAATCAACTGGACACGGTCATGTTTATATACAGTAGCGTTAAACTCATATATCTACAGTAAGGATGTTTATGCTCTAGAACTGATACTGTATGTATCTAGTTACATTGTGTTTGCACAGATATTTACAAATTATTTTAACTGAAGTTAGGGTTAGGAAAATGTTTTTCTACTATTAGAACAATGTTATATTGTGAATTTATAAAAAAAAAAATTGCATTGTTCCAATAAACTGATGTTGATTGTTCATTTCAGCTCAAAGATTGTCAAACATTCAGGATCCTTGATAGAGTTTATTTTATATAGTTGCACTTGCATTGCACATTTTTGGTGCTTTTTGAGTTTATGCGAACTTACAATTAATACACTACTTTGAAATTTTAAGGCAATTGGTCTCTTAACTTTTTCTAAGTAAAGTCAACGAATTACATTTTACAGTGTATGCATCATCAATAAGGTGTACAAGTGGAACAGTATTTACAAAAATATTAATTAATTTTTGTTATTTTATGTCAATTTTCTGTTTTTTCACATTTATAATTTCTTTTCTGATTTATTGATCAAACAACCACTGAACAAGTAATTCAGTCTTCCACAGATGCCTACATTGTCTACAATGAATGGCTCTCTTGTCTCGTGTAAACACACAAGCTGGAATAAATTGGCCAAATTAAGATGGATTCAAAGTAAAAAAACAAAAAAACAAAAACAAGAAAAAACTATTTTGCAATTTTTTAAATAGTGTAATTCAAAACATCTTAATTTAATCATTATTAAATTTCTTTGCAGAAACCAAAGCATGAGCAGACAATGTGTCAAAATAAAAAGCCGACCTGCAATGACAAAAATCTTTCCCCCAATCTGTACTTTTCCTAGATAATCGGGAATTGTAAAAGGTTGAAAAGGTCCTGTAATTATACTCGTAATTACTGATTATGTGTAGTTTTGTGTAAGGCTTTTATAATTTGAAATCTATAAAAAAAGAAAGCATCGAAAATTCAGTGCAGTTCTTGCAGTTTTCATTCTATTTGTTTCAATAAAACGGCTGTAAGAAACTATATAAAGATGAAAAATAAAGCAAGTTTCAATAACAATTTAACAATGGTACCTGCAACATCAGCTAAATTTATATAGGCCTACAGGTATATGTAAATAATGTGTGTTTTGTAAAGTATGTGTTTACCTTTTCCCATATCTCACTTTTTTTTCCTTTGTATCCTGTGATTTAAAAAATAAAATAAAACCATTTTACTGTTTACGGGTTTATACTTAAATTACCAGTTGTTTGTGCATTAACAGTTGTGTTAATAAAACATTTATAGTTGAATTGTTAATTAGTGAGATGTAAATTTGGGTGCACTGTTTCTTTAAATAATCCACCACACCAGTAGTTGCCTTGATAACTTTTATCAGTCATTTTACTTTGTTTGTTGCTCTACACTAGTATTGTGTGGGTTTATTTATTCATGTATTTATTTAGCTTTGGAACTCCCCAATTACCTTGGTGTACTAGCTCGTTTCTTCTTCTTCTTCTACATCTGTTGTAAAGTACAGATTTGTATTCTCTTTTATAGGTCTCTCTCCATCCCTTCAGTGTCTCTCAGAAAATGAAACTCCTTCCGATGTTTCAGATGATAAAACCCTAAAATCGTGTAATTTTCCGCCCCACGGTGCCGGTGTGGCCTCTGCTGAAATATTATTCTTGGTAATGAAAATGAAGTGACACGTGAGGCGCCCTGGAGCTTCAGGAGGAGTATAAACAGGTTTCGCCGTGTGTTTTGGCTCACCTCCCCTGCCCTCTTGTTTGAAACAGTGAACGTCCCCCTCTCTCTCTCCTCGCAGCAGGTTTATTCTCTCTCTCAGGGGCCCGAGCGCGATTCCAGCGGCCATTATCTCAACGAGAGGTAGTGAGGATGAGCACGCCAGCAGGAAAACACACACACACACACACACTCCCGCTTCCCTGCTGCTAGCCACGGGCTCCATCCGAGACTCGCTGAAGATTTCCAAGCCCAAATTACATCTTCAGATTCTCTCATCCAGCAGCCTGCAAACAATCATGCGGCTCAAGGAGCTTCACAGTCGGTTATTTCTAAGACTATCCACGAGGTTTAGCCCAAATTAATAGTATTTTCATGTTTAACCGCTATAGAGACATTAGAGCCCACGGTAAATCCCAGAAGATCTGGCCGAGGTGAGGTGCTCTCGGGTGGGTTTATGAACGCTGAATTGCATTCTCACTTCTAATACAAATCTTTAAACTACATTCCATGACACAAAAACATTTTGAAATGGTTGGAGTTACGATCTCATTACAATATCACACTTCTGGAAAAGGCTCTCAGTCAGATTTTCAGGACCAGAAAGAACTCAAGACTGGTCATTTAGGTATAGCCTTAATAAATGAATAAAAGTAATCTGCATAATGCATTAATGCTATGGTGCATTCTGGAAATTTTATATAATATCATAAATCATATCATATCATATAAAAATACTGATGTTGCACATACAGTATATATATATATATATATATATATATATATACAGGTGGATCTCAATAAATTAGAATGTTGTGGAAAAGGTTATTTCAGAAAATCAACTCAAATTGTAAATTTTGGGTATTAAATAAAGTCAATGCACACAGACTGAAGTAGTTTAAGTCTTTGGTTCTTTTAATTGTAACAATTTTGCCTCACAACAAAACCCCACCAATTCACTATCTCAGGAAATACCTCATAAGACCAATAAAATATATATTTTTAGTGAATTGTTGGCCTTCTGGAAAGTATGTTAATTTACTGTACATGTACTCAATACTTGATAGGGGCTCTTTTTTGCTTTAATGACTGCCTCAATTCGGCGTGGCATAGAGATGATCAGTTTGTGGCACTGCTGAGGTGGTCTGGATGCCCAGGTTTCTTTGACAGTATCCTTTAGTTCATCTGCATTGTTTGGTCTCTTGTTTCTCATCTTCCTCTTGACAATAGCTCATTGATTCTCTCTGGGGTTCAGGTCTGGTGAGTTTGCTGACCAGTCAAACACACCAACACCACGGTCATTTAACCAACTTTTGGTGCTTTTGGCAGTGTGGGCAGATGCCAAATCCTGCTGGAAAATGAAATCAGCATCTTCAAAAAGCTGGTCAGCAGAAGGAAGCATGAAGTGCTCCAAGATTTCTTGGTAAACGGGTACAGTGACTTTGGTTTTCAAAAAACACAAATGGACCAACACCAGCAGATGACATTGCCCCCCAAATCCTCACAGACTGGGGATACTAAAATGTGACGTGTAAACACGGCAGACTGCTGATTGGTCAGAGAGAATCATCACTATTCACTGCATCATCATTGCACGCGCCAGACGGAGTAAACTCTCCAGTTTTTTTCTGCAATGTTTTGTTTTGTTGCCCTCAGCCTCTCCAGAAACAACGTTTGTGTTCTTGCTGTGAGAAACAGCCACATCCCCAGGATCAAAAACAGCATACACTCGATTTCCTCCATTGTCTTGTGTGTTTGAGTAGTGCGTGTGTGTCGCGTAGAAGATTACGTCACGGCAGTTTCCTGCGGCTTTGCTATGATGACCAGGTACTATTGTAGAGGTACTATCTGCAATGAAAAACAGAGCGAAAATCGAGCCGAGGCGAGTTGAGCTGGTACTTGTAATGGAAAAGCGCCATTAGGCTGCTGTCACTTTAAGACCTGATACATGTGCATGCTGCTTCTTGACTGTGTTTACCAGAGTACTCACCGTGACAGAGATTTTGGCAATTTTGTGTATATCAGAAAGTTTAAGCGCATTAAGCTTAGAAAAATAACTCTCAGAGAGCATGTGAGAACTGAATTGAGTTCTTATTCGCATCTTCTTCTTATTGCACTTGAATGATCAAAAACTGCTTTAATGTTTACACTAGCAACGTGTGCAATGTGCATATATATATTCCATCAGTTGTATTTCAAGTATTTTAAAGGCATTATAAGCATAGAACCTGCAGGAATGAGTACAATTGTATGCAATAACGATTAAAATGAATTTCTTTATTCAGAAAAATAATTTCTTCATTTTCATTACCAAGAAAAATATTTCAATTTTGGTCAAATCAGCTGTGAGATTAAAATTACATAATTTAGGGTTTTCCCAGCAAACACAACGAACACATTACTGTACGTGATTTATAAGTACATTCGAGGTTAAGCTAGAATTTGAGATTAAACTTCAAATTTGACATTAAAATGCAAGACATTCTTGAGCTTCTTCATTTTTACACATATACTTTACAAAACATACTGTACAGTCATGCACATTTACAAATTCGGCTGATGTTGCACTTGCAACAAAAGCGGTTATGTTTATTATATATTTTTTCAGCTTTATATTTTCTGACATTTTATTAAAGAAAAAAATCTACAAATTTGCAATGCTTTCTAACGATAAAACCCATAAAAGTTATGACTCAAACTACACATAATCAACTAACAAAGTGAATAAAATGAACAGTATATTTATAGGACCGTCTATTTTAATATATTTTCAAAGGCAAATTTATTGCTAAAACTGTCGCTGGGTAGTATACACCACTGAAACATGTTTTGGTCACACAAGCATCCTGGAAATCATCTGTTGTCCCATATCCTGAAGATTTATGTTTGGACTTTGCAGATGACTGGAAGAAAGTCTTCAAAAATGTTTGTATCTTAAGGCCTGCTTTTCATTTTGATAGACTGCAAGGTAAAAGATAAAATTAGAATTGTATAAACAGAAAATTCTGAAACCATTTTTCTCTTAAGATTTTACATATCTTAAACTTTTGAAACTAAACTTTAATATTTAATCCAAAATACAATGAGTCTTTCTTTTAATAGTTTTATAGATTTTAACACATTTTGAAAAATTTGAATGAAATTTCTATCATATTTGTGCAATTTATTCCAAATGACGTGGTTACATGAGATTTTTACTATTAGGAGTATTCTGAATAAGAGTAGACTATTAATTTCTTGATGTCTGAAGACATTTTGTAGTAAGTTTACACTAGCATTTAAAGTTTTGTCATGACCCAGAACTGTAACCCAAAAATATTTTACACTCATTCACAAAAATCTGCATTCTCCCACAAAATAGTTACATTCCCCCAATAAGTTCTGCATTCACCTGAGACACTTTTGTGGGGGAACACATTTGTAAAAGTTTCCTACAGAGCCCCTGAAGGGACATGGTGATAGAAGAAAATATTTTGTGTTCCTCACTTTGCTTTCCCACATTTATTCCCAACATCCTAAAGCTGAAGCCAACTGAATGTGAAATAAGATCAGTTCAGAGAAAGATTGGAAAAAGACTTGTAAACATACAGTATACTTACTTGCTTTACAAGGACTACAGTACAAATATGAATACTCCCACCACACACAGAAGTACATGGATGGTCCTTAAAAAAGGATTATTATCGCATTAATTAAATATTTTTGTGAACTGAAAAAAAAAGCTGAAATTAAAACACTATAATTATTATAAAAAAACATATTAAACAAAAATAAAAAACGTTGTCTTGGCACCGTTTGGCAAAAAAAACTGTTAAAGCTAAAAATAATAGTAAATAAAACTAAATAATAATAAATTAAACCTAATAATATTTAAGAAAAACGAAACAAAAATGTAAATGAAAATTAAATAGAAATATGAAAATATGCAAACTAAGGGATTTCAAATACTAATTCAAACTATAATAGTATATAAATAATGTTTTCAGTCGTGCGACTGGCATACATACCTGGAATGAAAAACGTCTGTTGCATCGCAGCACAGGTCAAATAGTTTTTTTAATAAAAAAAAAACAACTGTGTTAAAGTTTTTGTGCACACGTTCCTGTGTGATGTGACGAAAATTATGAATAAAATACCAACCATAAAAACACTATACCACACTGAACTTACTGGTGTTACTCTTGATCTCATCCTCAGTCAGATTCTTCCTGATGGTGTTTCCTTTGTGCTCTACCTCACAAACAAACTGGTTCTTCTTCCACTCTTCTGGTCCAATAAAGAGGGTAGAAGTCTTCTGGAAGGTCCCATCTTCATTTGGTAGTAGCTCTCCAAGATCCACATCCTCATCATGATCCTGTCCATTTTTTAACCAGGTGATAGTTAGTCCTGATGGGTAAAAACCTGTGGCATGACACACTACAGGAGATGAGGGATGCCTCTGTAACAGAGACACTTCAGGAGCTGAGAGAGAGAGTATAAATGTGAGGAAAATATTATATACTTCAAATTAATGATAAGATCAACTCAAACATAAGAGCAGCTTTTATTTTCAGTGCTCCTCATTTGGGAGTCACATTTGTGGTTTTGAGGCCAAAAGTCATGCCCCAAAATGATTTTGCTGAAAAAAAAATGAAAAAATTCAATACTATCTTCTTTCTTTATTTTGCATTTTGAGAGAATCTTCTGTTACTTATTAATATTTGTGCAGTAATCCATGATCAATTTTTTCAACAGAAAATATTTTTTCTAATGTTTTCATTAATTTTCAATTTATGCAGTATTTCATGTTAAATATAACCGAAGAGCACCAGCTGGTTAATGAAGCAAAACATGAGAAAAGACAAATGCCAATTAATCAATCAATATAATAATAATAATAATAAAATATAAATTTGATAAACAAAGTGAAGTTCACAAAGACAAGCTACCTCTTCTCTCTAAATCCACTTTTCTTAACATCAAGAAATGTTTTAACCAGTAAACACACTCATGTTGGTAGTATTGATTCAGTAATTCAAGCTGTGCTCTGTCATTATTCCACTTGTTCATTGTTATTACTCCCTGCTGTACAGGTGTGATGTATCTGAGCTCCTTCACATCTAGTAAGATAAAATCCTCTCCATCATAACCGTACTGATCAATCCCACGTGAGTCTTCAGTCTGATCATCCCATTCACATCCATACATCCTCTGATACGTGTGAACACCTGAAGAGAAAAGCCATAAGATCTGCTCCTGTTTAATGTATATCTTTGACATTTGAAACTGTAGTATAACATATTTTAACTCACCACGTGTCTGACTGAATTGCTGCATCAGAACAGTAATGTTGATTTTGTTGGTCTGCTGTATTCGTTCTCTGATCTCAGCGTATTCTTTAAATCTGTCTCCAGACATAAACTCCTTCATCCAGTCCTGTCTGGGAATCAGCTTCTTCATCTCACTGTCATAATAATCAATCTGTCGTCCATCCAGAGTAGTTACAGAAGAAAACTCTGGGATTCCTGCATTAGTCTGTCCATTTATTTCAGTGTAAAATGTGGTGATGGTGTGCAACTCTGAACAAACAATAAAGACACCAAAACACAATTAAACACCACACAGTGTCATAAAATTACTTTTGGAGTCATTTAGTTTTTGTTTATTTTTTTCTTCTAACTTCTAATCAATACTTTTGCACTTTTAGGTATCACTGGAAAGGTCTTAAACTCAAAATTAATCCTGTGAAAACAGTTTTGGTATTGCATTCCCACAGAAATTTTACTTTGAAACATTTTTTGTGGTCTCAATTTTTGTGAGATCAACTTCAAATTTGGAGCATGACTTTTTTGGACTTACTGCTTTATTTTATTGCAATTTTGGCGTCCAAATTGTTTTGTAAAAAATATTTGGTATAAAATAAATATGTTTAGATAAGTACATTTGCTTTTGAGTAAACTTCAGCTAGAAGTTTTTAAAACTTTAATGTTTATATGCTTATATTGTCTTCCAGTACCGCTGCTCCCTATACGCAGATTACGCAGTTTGCATAGGGCACCAACTCCCAGCGGGACACCATCCCAGCTGCTCAAAATAACAACAACAAAATAATATTTCGTTCTATATTATTATTAACATACATATACAAATAAAATAACAATAAAACAATAAAATTGAAACATTAACATTTCAATTCTAATTATAATACAAATTATCAACATAATTAATGGATGACTATGCTATATCTGGGAAAAGACATCAGCGCAGTCCGGCATAGAGAAAAGATATCTTCATGAGCAGAGTCAAGTCAAACCACAGTTGATAATAATAATAATAATAATAGATTTTATTTGTAATGCACTTTACATTTGAAACAAATCTCAAAGTGCTACAATTAAGATCAATTAGAAAGGATAAAATACTAAAAGGTTTAATAGTAAAGTCATAAGTTCTCCTAAAAATAAATGTTTTTATTCCTTTTTTAAAAGTCTCAATAGTTTGAGGTGCCCTCAGATGGTCGGGAAGGGCATTCCAAATCCGAGGAGCGGCAGAACAGAAAGCCCGATGACCCATAGTGCTGAGCTTTGTCTTGGGGAGTAGGAGGCGGTTTAAATTTGTTGAGCGGAGTGATCGAGAAGTAGTCAAAGGTGTGAGTAGTTCTTTCAGATGGGGGGGGGGGGCATTTCCATAGATACACTGGTAGGTTAGAGGGAGATCTTATATTCAATCCTGGTGGAAACAGGAATCTAATGAAATGAATGGAGAATGGGTGTGATGTGGTCATATTTTCGAACTGTCATCAGGATCCTAGCATAACTATTCTGAACATACTGCAGTCTCTGCAAGCTTTTGTTAGGGATCCCGATTAAAAGTGCGTTACAGTAATCCAGTCTGGAGGAGACAAAGGCGTGCACCAGTTTTTCTGCATCTGCTAAGGTAAACATTGGACGGAGTTTTGCAATATTTCTGAGATGGTAGAAAGATGTCTTACAGAGGTTTTTGATATGGGCTTCGAATGTTGTGGATCAAATCTTACACCAAGATTGGTGACAGTTGTGGAGACGGGAAATGACACGATCAGTGATAGTTATACCAGCAATGGAGGAAGACTGGGTTTGACGTGGTGTGCCAACAAGAATTGCCTCAGTTTTAGAGCTGTTTAGCTGGAGGAAGTTGTGCTTCATCCACACCCTTATCTCCTCCAGACAGGCAGTGAGTGTTGAAGATGAAGATGATGTTGGTGAAGTTTTCATGTACAATTGTGTGTCATCAGCATAGCAGTGAAATGAGACTCCATAGCGGCTAATGACATGGCCAAGAGGGATCATGTAAATGATGAAGAGAATGGGGCCAAGGACTGACCCCTGAGGGACCCCACAGGTAACTGTGTGTTGCCGGGACCTTGCACTTGGTTTGGGTGGCCAATAAATGAGTAGTATCATAGTGGAAAGAGGGTGCTTACATTTAAATGCAAGGCATTCAAACAAAGACAGCTCAGGCAGGGTTATAGGGGACAAGATCAGATCACTTCGGTGGATGACAGCCAGACCACCACCACGCCCTGTACTGCGGGCTTTCTGTAAATAGCAGTAACCAGGGGGACAGGTCTCATTTAAAACAGAATAAATATCTGGTTGATGACAGGTTTCTGTAAGGCACATCATATCTAAACACTTTTCTAGAATATGATCATGTATGTGGCAATATTTATTTGTGATGGATTGTGCATTAAAAAGTTCAATCTTGATATTCCTTCCAGCAGTGTGTATCTGTATTGGCCAAAGTAGACTGAGATCCACTCCACGTTTTCTCCGGTTTCCATCCAAGTCAGTGTGTAGCGTTGTCATGGGAGCTTCAGCACTACTAGTCCTGGGAGTGATGGCACTCTGATGACGTGTTCGAGATGCGACAGTGCGCACGCCAGACCAGATGGAAGAGATGTTATGATCAGACCAGAAGAAAAACAAACTTTCTGCAACTTCTGTGAACTTAACGGGGTCGGCGAAGGAGTCCAAGTTGTTTAATGACTGATGTACACGATGGAGTGGTATAGTTGTTGAATTTCTTAAGTTGATTGGCTGAATAATTCAGCATTATGCCAGTCGTGGAGAGTGGTCTGCTAGCCGCAAGCCACGCTCGTGATGCACAGAGAAAAGCCAACAGACTCAGCAAGCAAACAACCGTGACCATGGGTGAACACCTCGCGATCATCGGCAGCGATCTCAGGCGAAAGCCACCACAGCAACAGGCAGTGAAGGACAGACATGGGAATCCACAGGTGATAGCAAACAGTTAGGTGAACTCACATTCTGTCCTGTCATGGCCACGAAGGCCATCTACCATCTCATCAAGGCCACGGAGACCACCATTAACCTGTTTATGTTCTCTGTTTCAGTCCTTCCTGACCAGACTTGCTCTCCCGTGCCATCGACTCCGCTGTGGTGGTCCTCTGTAGTTTAAATCTAGATTAAAGACCCATCTCTTTTTTCACCCATCAGGTTTTTTTTTTGAGCAACTGGGATGGTGCCCCCTCTGGGATTTGGTGCCCTACACAGACTGCGTATTCTGCGTATAGGGAGCGGCTGTACTGGTGTCATCTTTCACGCAAGTGGTGACCGTGCATGCCGTGTTGTGATGGTGAATAATATGGCACATTGCACTGCGCAGCCGCAGACCAATCGGTTTTAACGTCATACCACCGTGTCCACGAGACCTTTTCTTTTTATATCATACACACACCGTCCCGATTGGCCTGCACACACTGCTTAAAACATTGATTTATAAAGAAATTATAAATATAATTCAGATCTATGCTAAAAAAAAAGGCAGGTAACAATTAACAGGTTAATTTACATTAAAGTGTGCATAATTGTAATCATTAATATAGGGGGAGATAAAAAAAATTAATGGGGAAAATTAAATTATTATAATATTATAAACAAACACAAGTATTGCATTCAATCAGAGTTTAATAGAGATCAATTCAGTCAATAATAGGGCATTATTTAGAATATCTCTGAAAGGGCATCAGATTAAAACACCTCATGATTTTCTTTCAGGTCAACGAGGAATATTAATGATAACTAAAACTAAAACTATTGACAACATTTTTGTTATCAAATAAAGCTAAAGTAAAATACAATGAATAATAAATAAAATATAAACATTATTTGAAAACTATATGATCATTAGCCTTGGCAATAAACCGACATGAGTTTAAGTTGAAGCACTATATAATTATAATAACTTAAACTGAAATATGAATAAATTAAACCTACATAAAAATGATAAGAATACAAATTGGTATAACAAATATAATAATAATTTAAATTGGTAAAAAGTTAACAAATTTACATGACAACTAAAAATATACAAATAAAGCTAATTCAAAATATGAATTAAATTAATTCAACACTGAGTTCAACACATGGATGTAGCTGAAGGTATTGCTGGCAGAAATCATTTTAAAGCATTGTCAGCTTCTATGACTATAGTCATGGCAAAACCCAAGTTTATAAATGTTTAAGATCCTTTTTTTTTTCTTAAAACCTTAAGACCAAATTTGGATTAAGTTGGTTAGCAGACAGAGAATTCATTCTTTACATGAAATCATGAAATGAATCTCACCTGAGTAAACAAAAGGTGCACAGATGAAGAAAAAGATGAACTTCATTATCGATGACAATCCGTGCATTTCACTCTGAAATAAGGGTAGTCGTCAAAGAGCACTGCAAAAACCATGTAGTCTTCAGCACAATGGAAATGATGTGGTTACTGAGGGCAGACGCTGCTCTAGATAAACAGTTTCAATACGGATGTGTGTTACTTTGCCTCAAACTCACAGGGGCACTTGCACTTTTTGGAGGAACACATTTCAAATTAATTTTAACCTATTTTCAGAATTATTCCTTCAGTCATTTTCCACCATGTCATTTATTACTGTGATCTCTAGAAGTAAGCTAAAAATGTAACTCAAAATTTAAACAATTTAACTCAAATGTTTCATCATGTTTCATCTATCTGAAAAATAATTTTGTATTGTGTCAGTGGCATGCTTGTCACAGCGGCCACAATAGCACTGTATAACTGATATAGGCTTATGTTTTATTTATTGTTTATGATTAGAAAATTCGCCAAAATGCAGAATTCAGTCAGCGAGTGCGTGCACTGTACAAAACACCAGCGTATCGACGATGACTCATCTGAACGCCTCTGATTGGCCGGTGCATTTATCAGCTCCAACTGAATTTTTGTGATTGATTTTAATGAGCAGCGCTGTAAAAAAAAAAAATTTAAATAGAAAAATTTAATAAAACATAAAATAAAAACCTGTCTGGCTCTGTGCCAGTAGCAGCTGCTGATGATTTACTATTTTCCATTTCTGCCACCCACAGGAATGCACATTGCACCCAAAATTGTTCTGAGTGATACCATTTCAAATTTTGGGGGGCGAGAATGGGGGCTAAGCTGGGGGAACTGCACCCCACCCCCTGCTTTAGACGTTCTACTAACTATAGGTTACTTAGCAATTACATGTTAACTACCAATAATTAGATCTATAGTAGATTAGTAGAAGTAGATTTACATGTAATCTAGATTACATTATTAAATTGATATGCTCATAATGCTCATAAAAGATTAAATGCACATGATTACAAATTATTCAGACAATAGCAATTGATTTTTCATAATTTATAGATATTCCCTAATTATTTTGACTCTTTTTAAAGTTTGTGTTCATGTGATGCAGGGAGTCCCAAGCTTTTTGTCAATCAAAATTATTTTGTTATCAGTAACAGACTACAATTTGTTAGTAATAGTTTACAGGACATTTTCTTTTCAAATATACACAGGGAAAGACAAAATCAAACCCAGTAACACATTTAAGGTGCCCGTTACATCTGCTATTTACACAAGTTTAATCTCTTTATCTCATGGATATCATTCAACACTGAAACATGTTTTAGTCCTGAAGATTCACAATTGGACTAAAATCTGGGATCTGGGAAACTCTTCAAAGGTGTAGGTCTCTTTTTCATTCTAACAGGCTTCCAGCTCATACTTCAGCTCTGCCAAACAACGTCATACATTTTAATTGAGGATATTTTGAAACAACGTGAACATTCCAATTCCTGAATGTTTGGAATTGTCAAAAAAACAAAATCTCGTTCTCTAAAATGCTGCCTTAAGACAAACATTTGGCTTCAACTATTCTTGCAAATGTAGATTTTGAAACTTAAACTCAGTAAATAGACTTCTGAATGCTTGTGTAATCACTGCTAATATTCCCATCACCCTACATCTGATGAAGGCATAATAAGAAATAACAGTTCAGAGAAAGATAAGAAAAAATACAGGTAAACACAGTTCTTTAAGTGGGCCGGTATGCACTGGTACTCAGTACCGCCACTTCCAAATATAGCATACCACCACCTTCGCGAATCATTTGAGTCAGATCGGGAGTTCGGAGCAGGATCGCGAATCATTTGAGTCAGTACGGGAGTTCGGTGCGGGTTCGCGAATCATTGAGTCAATTTGGGGATCGCAAATCATTTGAATCAGTTCGGGAGTTCGGAGCGGGTTCGCGGATCATTTGAATCAATTCGAGAGTTCGTAGCGGGTTCGCGAATCATATGAGTCAGTTTAGGGATCGCGAATCCTTTTAATCAGTTCGGGAGTTCAGAGCGGGTTCGCGAATCATTGAGTCAATTTTGGGATCGCAAATCATTTGAATCAGTTCGGGAGTTCGGAGCGGCTTCGCGGATCATTTGAATCAATTCGAGAGTTCGTAGCAGGTTCGCGAATCATATGAGTCAGTTTGGGGATCGCAAATCATTTGAATCAGTTCGGGAGTTCGGAGCGGCTTCGCGGATCATTTGAGTCAATTCAAGAGTTCGTAGCGGGTTCGCGAATCATTTGAATCAGTTCGGGAGTTCGTAGCGGGTTCGCGAATCATTTGAATCAGGTCGGGAGTTCGGAGCGGGATCGCGAATCATTTGAGTCAGTTCGGGAGTTCGGAGCGGGATCGCGAATCATTTGAGTCAGTTTGGAAGTTTGAATGCAGTAGCTCTTTCTAAGGGTATTTTTTTTAAATCATTTTGCACATTTTATTTATGTTCAGTAGTTATTTCTAGCTCAAGCAAATCCACAAACTAATAAAAGGATTTATTATTAAGGTCGCCTGTTGACTACTGTATATAAAACCCCTTTAATATAGTTGTTGTTACCTCAGGGGATGAGGGGAGTCATCAAAAAAAAAAAAACAGAATTTTTTTATTCTATAATAGAGTACCGGCACCTCTTTTGGGCCACTTAACATACTTAGCATCCTTCGTACTGCATGACAAACAAACAGGAATAGGCCAACTCCCACCACTGACACAAGTATTTTGTAGTATACATCTGGAAGTCATTCAAAAATATATACAAAAATATATATAATCAGGGGAAAAAAACTAAATAATATACAGAATCAGTAATATAAGGATGAAACAAGTAGTCAATAAAATAATTATCAGTGCTAAATATGACAAGTTATTAAATGTCTGATCTTGCGAGTCATCTGAAGGTGTTCACGAGAACAAACCTCTTTGTATACTGCAATGCATAACTTCATATTACTTCAGAAGACTTCAGATATAGAGCACAAGTGATAATGATGGATAAATTACACTTATGGTGTTTTCTTCTCTTTCTATAAGCTTGATAAACTTAGTCACGTTCATTGTACAGTATGACAGAACCGCACTATAAACAACTTGCCATCCATCTCGTCCTTAGTCTTCCAGATGGTGTTTCCCTCGTGCTCCACCACACAAAAATATTAATTGTTCTTCCACTCGTCTGGAGTAACATGGAGTCTAACAGTCTTCTGAAAGGTCCCATCTTCATTTGGCAGTAAATCTCCAAAATCCACATCCTCATGGTGCTCCTCTTCATTTCTTAACCAGGTAATAGTCACTGCAGATGGGTAAAAACCTGTGGCATGACACACACCACTGGAGATGAGGAATTCCTCTGTAACACAGACACTTCAGGAGCTAAAAAGAAAAAGATTAAGATCAATGTGAGGAAAATATTAAATATTTCAAATGTACAGGTATGCATACAATCAAGACAAAAATGTAGCTACATTTTGTTTTTACGTTCCATACAATTAAAAAAAGGTGGAGGTGGTGGTGAAGGTGTGCAACTCTGAACAAACAAAAGAAGACATAAAATACCACATGCAAATTACTGTTTCTGAGTCATTCAGTTTTTTTTTTTAAATTTAAATAAATTCTTGGTAACACTTCATATTAACATTATTGTAGATCTAGACTTTGAACGCTTGTGTGTGATTGCTCTGGACATTCCCATGATCCTACAGATGATGAAGCCATAATGAGAAATAAGAGCAGTTAAGAGAAAGATGGTGGTTTCTGAGAGGTTAGGGAAGATACACTTTTTTTTAGGACACATTTAGGAACGAAAGTGTAACAAGTAGACATCAATTCATTTAGTAACCTATATTCAATCATTTCTGTAACCACTTTATGCACTATAGCATGCATTAGCCATGGCATGGGAACCGGCGTTTAAGCCGCTTGAGAGGACCGCGTCTGATATTCGTACATTTTTCTTAATTTATTGATTCTAGAAATATATCAAATAGATGTTTAGGAAATATATGTAAAACTGACATTTTAAAGAGGTTTATAAGATGTTGCACATACAATATTATAAGACATGTTTCATCGGATTTTTATTGTCTTCGCACAAAAATTGTATTGAAACTGAGACATTGTTTTGTAAGTGGTGGCCAAAGTCAGTTGCTCTCTCCTTGTCCTCCCGGACTGACTTGCAATAGGAAGCATTTCTAAAACTGGGGTGTATTCCAGAAAGCACGGTTACCTTACCGTCAACTAAACCCTGACCTTTCGACTGATTAACCCCAAACATTGCTTACTGGAGGTATGGGGTTCCAACGCATCCGGGAGTAAGTTCATTCAACACAGAGTATGTTCCTGGTTGAGACTCAAGACATTCTCAACAGATGCTAAGAAAAAGCACGCCAAGCTGTTTCTTTCTTCTTCTTTTGTTCAATGGTCGTTTACATTCTTGGTGCATATCGCCACCTAACTGATAGTTGTGCAATCATTTTTCTTTTTTTCACCTTTAATATTTAATTCTTGGGAAAATGAATTATAGTGTTTGTTTAATGCTAATTAAGTCATATCAGACATGTATTTTGATATTCTAATTTAGACATCATAGAATACGCTGATCTATGTGAGATAATAATATATAACATAACATTTTTATTCCATAAAATCAGTCAAATGTTTCTTTTGTGATCTCATGTGGCAGAAAATATGTTCTGTACTGTTAAAAAGTTGATTAGCAATGGATTATAAATATATATTGTCACAGTCGAGTGTTTATTGATGTAACGGTAGTGTTTTAAAGAGAGTGATTTGGCACTGGTATCTTAAACAAAAACGATACCCAACCCTACAGCTGGTGTATGTTCTCAGCATGTTTTGTCCTGTTGGTATCAGTGGGCACTGCAGGGCTGTTTGTGAGGCCAGACACAGGAGGTAATTAGTCTCTTCAGTGCCACACTGAATCAGGGCTGTGAAAGGGCCGCTGTCACATCAGCTGTGCAGCGCGCGACTCTGAGCACCAGAACACAACATGAAGCGCCGCACGACTGTCTGCTTCAACCTGAGCGTCGGAGACACACTGACACCTGTGTGTGAGACAGGTACACCAGAGCACAGGAAACCTGCTTATTCTACTACTGGCTACTGGCTACTGTCTCCCACTCAAATAAATAACAAATCATACAAAAACTACTAAACAATACAATAAAATATCCATGTATCATTTAGCTTCAGATGCAACGTTTTCACACACACACAAACGTGATATAACAATGATTATATAAATTTACAAATAAAACACATTGCTGATAAAAAATATATGTTGCAAAAACATGTTAAATCAGGTTTTTTTTCCACTAATTTGCTGTAATAAATCCTCCAGTACTCAAGGGGGCGATAGAGATTCATTAAAATGTGCTATTAAGGTAATTATATACATATACATATATATACATATACATATATATATACACACACACACACATACATATATATATATATATATATATATATATATATATATATAAATAACTCACTGTCATACTTAACCTGAAAGAGAAAAGAGACCAAACTTAAGCAATCAATAGATTATGCATTCCACCATTCATGTATTAGCATAAGGTTAAAGCTCTTAAGCATTGAAACCCGCTATCATTTCCTCTAAACTTCACAGTCCCAACTTCAGTAGAGCGAAGCTTTAGCGGTGACTGATGATTTGTTTTGCTCACACTGGCCTCAGGCATCAGGAGTCGGCTGCACCCAACAGACCTGTGCACGCGCTAGCACGAGCCGCCCTTTTTCTGAGGCTAACCGGGTCAAAATCAAGTCATGATTAAAAACGCAACAGAGGCAGAAGTGGAAATGCCTACACATTGCTGTACAGTACATGATTAGTGTAAAAACAATTACTTCGCCCCAACATTGCCCCCAATGCGCAAATTAAGATTCTGCCATGCTAATCTGTCGGATTGAATGAGAGCCATTCATTACAGACCGTTTTTACAGACAAATATCTGGGAAACACCAATATTCACCCACTTGCCACACGGCTGCTTCTTTACAGTGTTCACAATGAGCTGAAACGTTATCATACAGACAGAAGTGACAGAGTCAGAAAAAAGCTAAACGCCAAGTTTGATGCGTTAAATTTTGTTTAGTTTAGTGGCTTTTGAAAAGTTGTTGGTGGTGTAGTAACAAGCTGAAAAATGCTATTTTTTTAAATTGCAGCAACCTTTTGGCTATTGCTAATGTTAATATACCACATTAGACTGATAAAATGAAGAAACAACATGCCAACGAGCTTTTTAACAAATTAACTTGGAAATTAAGAGAACACCTAATTTAATGACTGACAATCGGAGTCAGCTGTGCTCTTACAGAAGCTACAGAAGCTTACAGAAGCCCCCAATCTATTTGATGTTTTAAAAGAACCCAGCAATCTACTATTTTCTTTTATCTGTTGAGGCCTTTTGGCTAATGCTAATGCTAAAATACAACATCAAATGTGTTAAAATGAAGAAACGGAACCAACAATCAAAAAAAAAAAAAAAAAAAAAATTGAAAATAAAGGGTAATACAAAGAGAAACCTTGGAAAACATCACATTATTTGAAGATGAATGAAAAGCCCATACTAAAATCAGATTTAATAACACTCTCAGAAAAGCTACATTTAATGTTTATACTGTATGTTTATTACTCTTTTTCCAAATGCATTTGCAAGAAGTTAGTAATTCTCTTTTTTATCTGTGAAGGCCTTTGGATAATGTTTATGCTAAAATACCATGATGAACTGCTAAAATGAATAAGACTTTGAAAGCTAGCTTTTTTTTTAGCAAGCTTATGAGAATATAAAGAGAATTACATTGAGAAATCATGGATAATGTCACATTATTTGAAAACAGAGTATGAAAAATTCACTGCTAAACTGAAAAAAAAAATTGCAAGACAACTGACATGGACTGTTAGCTTCAACAAGCGTTAACAATTTTACTAGCTTTAACATTCAAGATGACAAAAACTGAAATTTCAACATTTTTCTTATATTTTCCTAATTACACTTACACTATAGATTAATATAAAGTTATATTTGTAATTCAGTTACATTCCACCTAAAACACCATAGGTTTATGCTAAGTGACTGTTAGTGCATTAAAACCCTCTAAGGATGTTAGCAAGTATTTTTCTATACACTCATGGCTAACAGTGCACAAAACTAGCATGTGTGCTAACTGTTAGGCTCCAGCTCGGCTTTGTTTTTTGACAAGAACAGGTTCAATACTCCATTTTCTGTATCCTTGGACATTCCGAACAAACACAGCGTCAAATGTTTTGTGATTTTTGATTCAGAACCTGGTGAAAAACAGCCAACGGCAGTTCGGAAAGCTGCTCTGGATTCACCCTCAGGACAAAAACGCTGTGTGACATGTGTCAGGGAACCTGAAGCCAACAAAAAACCCAAGCAACGGCCAACTCGTGCGTCAGTTTCCACAGCTAAACCACAGCAGATGGAGGAGTCCTGACGTCTGGAACATTGAGCCGATTCACGAGACGCAAAAGATAACAAGACATCAAAACTCATCCGGTTCACCTCCTGAACACTGCACATGCACTGCCACTGAATCAAACGTGGATGTTATTCTGAAGGAGGAAATGTTTGTTTTCATAATCTTTCATCAAAATCGAATCACTTTCCCACCACTTTTATTGACTTTGCAGCTTACACAATCTCATTTTACCAGCTCAGCTGTGAAATTTATATATTGGCCAATATGTATTTCTTGCTTTATAACTTACAAAAGTTTTTTTTTGTGTGTGTGTGTGTGTGTGTGTGTATTTGATTGTTTGACAATTATATACTTGTGTATACTATTTTTTATTTATTAAATCATTGTTTCTGTACACTTAAATGAATTTAAATAAGTTTGACGCTCTTTTGAACAGTTACATGCTATATTTACTCAACTTGCAATGCAAATGATTGCTGAAGTTGTATAATTACTGAACTCCATCAACCAAGATGTCTTGCTGATTTACGTAGAATTATCTCTCTGCTTTATATATGTAGGCCTAGAGATATTTCCCGCACAATGGAGTTCAGTTTAGTGTTGGTGATTTGTGTTCAGCGTATGGTCTGATGTGGTTCCTGTTGTTGTGCTGTTATCAGCGAGACTCAGGTGTTCTTCAGCTCTGAGAGCAAATCTGATTATCAACTTGTAAAATCTGCTGCGTTTCATCTCATTCTGCAGTGCGTTTGGTCTCCGTCGCTCTCTTAAAGTCTCAGCAGGAGTTTCCAGGAACAGCGACACGCTCGTTTGAGACGGAGAACAATCGATCAGTGAAGCTCATGCCTCACACGCTCCTGAAGGACGTTCTCACAGCAAACACTAAACGACCAAACAATACTGACATAGACACAGACACAGTCAAACTGCTATGATTTCATGTTTTAATACAAAGAAAAAAAAGGTATAATAATAATAATAAATGTAGATGTCATGTTTATAGTCTAACCAATTTAATAATAAAAGATAACTATAAAATAAACAATTATATATATATATATCTCAGTTTTTCTCCCAGACTGTGATGAGACTAAATGGAAAGCAAACAGAGATTTCCACTCAAGTCAACATCTTGGATGTCTCTTTAAATGAAAAACATGGCATTAATCTCACACTTGACTTTTTCCTGGAGTTTAAGAAGAATCACAGCAGTGTCTCAAACTGTGATTCAGATCCAGATCTCCATATGAACTCAGACGTTTCTCATTCCTCCAAAATCAAGTGATCTCAGCTGCAGCCCACATTCAGTTTGACTCATTTGGGTCTCTGAAATCATCATTCGGTCCAATAATCCCCAGCTCAAACGTCATTTTCCCAGCATTCAATCTGTTGGGTTCTTCAGAGATAAGTTATAACTTAAGGCCCAGTAGCAAAACCCTCACAAAAGCCCAGAAAAACAAGGTAATGTGTTCATCGACTGGACCATGCGTCAACAGGGTTAACAACGCCATATTCTGATAACATTCTGTAACATTTCCCGCGCAAACGCCAGATTGATGAATATATTTCACTGGCGTTATCAGTCACGTGACATGTTGCTGTTATGCTGAGCGCGGGAAAGAAATCAGAGGTAGGCTATTTATTGCGGGGACATACCAGCATCTTTACACAAGCACTGCAGTTTCTCATGTATATTTGCACAATTATTTTTGCCAGGCAAGCAGGAGCTGCACGCTAACCACGCTGATTAGCATTTAAAAGAGCCCCATTTTTCATATCCAGCCGGCTCCAGCCCCTTTTGACTGCGATTGAACTCGCGGACCCGACGTCGTTCAATTACGGCCATAAATAGCGGCCGGGACAAAAGGCAGAAATGAAACTGTCGCGCGAGGAAAAGGGGAAGCTTTGAAACAACTGAAAGGCCTTTAATAACGCGAGCCGAGGCAAATGAATCACGAGCTGACAGACTCGCGCTGAACTGTTCGATTCGACAAAGACGCGGGAAACTGAGGAAAGGTCAGAGCCGCTCATCAACGGACTCAGCCGTCATCAACCGAAGCCTTCTGAACGTCTCTGGAGTTTCTGACAAACACAGATGTGTTCGTGAGCGGGAAAACTTTCACACAACTCATGAAGGATTTGTTAGCATTATCATGAACTCCACAGACGCAGAGTTAAGGTACAGTCAAGCTAGTGCTTCTTACACGAGTTATTTAATTCTTTAATTATTATTTTTATAATAAATACTGATATTAAGGATAAACGATATTTAAATAACCGTCATAATTACATTCAATAACTTAAAATGTTAAAAAGTTAACTAACTACATTTAAATAACAAAACTGATTTAAATAACATGTATAATAAAACACCAATGCTTTTAATATATAGTATAATGATTCAAATAATTAAATTAATAATAATAAAAAATATTCGCTATAGTATTAAATAGGCATTTAATAAAAATAAAATAAATAACGATTTTAATAAAAAAATACATTTAATTGTTCTTAATACAAATAATGTACAGCAGAAAAACATCACAGAACTGTACATTTATGTCTTGATAAAATTATTATAATTTATTAAAATAATTATCATATGATTGAAGCTAATAAAAATATTAAAATAAATGATAGCAACAACTACTTTATTAAAAAAAAATTGAATTCCAATGACAATAATATATTCCATGTTAATGATTTATTAAACCATCAGGTTTTACAATTAATATAATTATATAATTGGAAGGATGTTTCAATGCTAACAATTAAAAAACAGAAAACAATTATAAAATTAAGAAAAAAATACCAAAAATATAAATATACATGCATTTATTGATAATGATAATTTACTAATATATACACACACACACACACACACACACACACACACATATTATTTAAAGCATAGAACTGTTGTTAAAAAAAAATACAGGGAACTCTTTTGAGCTATTATTTAAAAATGATTGTGTGATATTTGGTTTTCCCATTATTTTGCAGTATTTATTTATTTTGAGTAATACCATTAAGTTATTTATACTTTATTAGATTCTTTTTTCTATTACTGTATATTCTCATATATGTATCAATGTCAGAAACTGCTGTTAACACTTGAACTAAGAGTTCATCATCATCCCAAACTAATGTTCAACTTTAGCAGGCTACACACATGAAAGAATTTCATTCTTCTTTTAATATTAAACATAACAGATGTTGTCGTACCAGCATGAAAAACAAAGTTGAACTTTTCTCAAGATTTTGAATATTTCCATTAAGATACTGTAAAAGGCTGATCAAAGCAAAGGAGAAGCCAAAGTGACTCACGTTTGTTCATTCAGAAGGAAACCCACACGAGACGGCGGTCATGTGACCTTTAGCACCGCAGCAAGGTTTCCCCCAAGCCCTCACGATCCACAAGAAACCAAAATACAGTAAATCAGGAAAACAAACTCAATATAAACGCAACTGAAATCAGTCGTTTCATGATCCTACGATCAACAGCTGATCAAACACTCGGTTTTGATGGAAAATGTAGCACAAATGCTATTCAGACCTCATTTATACACAAAAGTTGATCTGAATCTTTATATATTTATTCACATTCTTATATATTTCAGTTTTGTTGTTGGTTTAAGTGTGTGGAAACACAAAAACCACATGCTAGCGCTCGTTTGAATGATTCATCATCGTTAGCATTAAAGTAAACGAATGGAAATCCAATGCGTGAATCAATCCTGTGCACTTTCATTACGCAAACTATAATGAAGAGGAATCAATATCAATCCATAGATCAGTCAAAGCCGACGGGAGCCGTGACCTTTGACCTCTGGGGGACTGATTTCCCATGAGCCTCTGGAATCTGATCACGTCACGCTTTGATTTTGGGTTTCAGTGTTTCTAGCGGCATAACTGGGTGCAAATGATCAGAACAAAACAGTGTTACCCAAACATTGCATTTTCAGAGACACAAACAGGTGAGGTGAGTCAAAATCCCATGTTATAAAAGATGAAGTGCTATACAGGCTATTTATGACAATACTAGATCTATTTTACCCTAGTTAGTGCTACATTATTAGTACATTATTATTATTATTAATATAATTACTATACTAAATAATAGCTAAATACTATAATTAATAGTCATTTATCAATGATACAATGTGTATTTACTAATGCTGTTACTTTAGTATAACATTATTACATTTATCATTTAATTAAATTATGTAAAATAGGTTAGTTTAATTACTGACTAATTAAAAAAATTACTATGTCATTTATATTACATAAATAAAATATTTTAATTGAAATACTATAATTAAAATCATTATATAATTTACAAAAAATAAAGTTTACTTAAATGTTTTTAACATAATTATAATAATTTATTGTTATTTTACATAATGTACATACAAGTAGTTGCAAGCTTGTATGTACTTTATTTTAAAAATGCTAATTAAAACTAACAAATACTTATATTATATGCTTATGTTTGCATAATATACAAAATTCATTAATTTATATATTAATGTACATACAATTTTAAAAACTGTAAATGTAAACTATTAACAGTCATATATAATGTAGATAATGAATGTAATATTTAAAATAATGTTTTTTATACAATGTACAGAAATTTATGAATAATGGTAAATCAACTCTTAATAATATTTTTAAAAAGTATAATTTAATAATAAAATAAGTTAAAATGAATTTTAAATAATGTACATAAAATATTAACTTTGATTGGAGAGAAAGTAAAATGTATCTCAATGTTCATAACAATTTGGTTTGATTTACTGGTATTTCTGAGTGTTATGACACAAGGAGACGTAAACGCAGATGACGCCTGTCTGTGTTTTGGCTCTGGACGATGCAGTTTTGACCTGCTGCGACGTCTTTTCTGGAGACATGGTGAGCGTTTGTAAAGTGGAGAGACCGAGGAGTGTGATGGAGCTGATGAAGAGCCAAACTCAGCGTCTCTCCCACGTCTGACAGATGCAGCGCTCAGTGAGTCAGACCGGCTCGATCCAGACTGAACCACGTCAGCTGGTCTGGGTCAGGAGGGCAGCTTCAGCTCAGACTGACAGAACGAGACGTGTGAGTGATAACGACCCTACAGATAATCATGTGATCAGGATAGGCATGAAAAATCACTCTTAAATATCGCTTTATTAAGAGTTAAAATCAACATCTAATGGAAAACATTAACGTATTATCTTAACAATATATTAACAATTTGATCGTTTGGAAAATGTGACAATAAATTGTATGTTTAAATATTCTTAATTTATAAGTTTTATATTTAAATACTCCTTTAAAAATCCTAAACTTTCAAGTAAAAAATAAACAAACAAATAAATGGACAAAAATATTAAACAAAAACACTAAGCCTAAAATCAATATGAAAATATATAAAAATATAAAATTATCAATAAATACTACATGAATTATATTTAAATAATCCCAATCATGGTTAAAATATAATTTTACTGTAATAAAGCAAAACAAGGTATAATAAAAATTTAATTGATTAAAAAAAATATTTTATATATATTTTAATTATAATCCGTAATATGCACGAATCAAAAAACTTACATCTACAAAATAAATAAAATAAAAATCTAATATTTTAATTTTATATTAATTAATTACATATGGTTTAAGTTGACGTAGTACTAAAGCTAAAAAAAGGACAATAAAACGAAAACTGAAATTATGAAAATTAAAACAAATTCAAAATGTTAATACATACTGATAACACTGATTATATAAAATTTTAGAACAATCATATTTTAATAGACGGGAAGTAGTAAGGCAAAGTTTTTTAAAGTTTTTTAAGGCAATTCTCAGTTTAAAGTATTAAAGTATTAATTACAAAAAGCAATAATAAAATGGTCCAAAAATAATAACTACTATTAAAAAAACTAAAAATAATAAAGCTAATAAAAAATTATAATATCGCATACTTAAATAACATTATACTAAAAATATGAACGTTTTAATGAAGCCAAAAAAGATTTTTATCATTTCAGATCCCTTATTTTTAAATATTAATGTACCTGTATAATTTTTCAACATTTCCAATTTTTCATACAGTTTAAGTTGAAGTATTGAAATTACTAAAACTAAAAATAATGTTTCAGCATAACAAAGCAAAATGTAAAAAAAAAGTGTGTTATAGTAGTTTAGTTGGCCTATTTTTTCCCACTTTCTTGTGTTTTAAAGCTGACTGCGTCTCTTTTTGTGCAATCGTTGTCCCTGTGAGAAAAGCTGAGCTTTCAAACAGAAGAACTCTCTTCTTTGACTCTTTCAGAGAAACGCATTTCCCTCGAAGACCTCCTGTGAAAGCATATATACATTTCAAACACGAAGCTATAGGCTACACGACACAAGAGAGGGAATATAATGAGAAGCGGCGCTTGTGACTCACGGCCTTCGGCATCAAAGCATCCCTCTTCGGATCCCGCAGGTGAGGAAATCCATTAGGAATTAAACATTCATGTTCTGACTAGCATTAGCAGCATCCTAAAGCGTTCGCGGATTGTACTTCAAAGTTATGTCATTGTTTTGTCTCCGTTTCAAGTTTTCGAACTAGTGCTAGCATCAAAACCAGCTAATATATTGTTTTATTTTGCAATTTTATACCGTTTTAAGCCTTTGTTCAGCCACTGTGACAATTAACTAAGCAGCTAACGTAAGTCTAAGGAAACTAAAGCTAAATAAAAAAAATTACGTTTCCTGTCAGAAGCCATTGTTTTGCGATTAGCGCGATTAGCGCATATGCTACGACACCGTGAGCTTTGGTCTTAATGTTAACAACGTGATTTCAAGGGTTTCAAAAGTCATGGGAAACCTTGCAAATTCAGGGAAGTTAAAATCATGTTTATAGCTTAAAAATGCACAAATCAAGCGGCAACAACCACTAAGAGCACCACTATTTCATTTTCTTTCTTTTTTTTCATAATTTATTTATTTAATAATTTGTGGGAGTAGATTACATACAAAGTCAATGCAAAAACACAAACAGATGTGAATTTGCACCGGGCAATGCAAATGTCATGAATTGGGTGCCATATTTGCCTCAATCGCGTCTTCAACGAGTCTGGTTGTATCAGGAAATGTTTTTATTGTTCTCATTCGCACAAATGACACTAAAAACATCCCAAGAGTAATCCAGAGTGAGTAACACAATGCTAACATTTGCTTCGCTTTTAGTGTAAACACAACAATTAACAACAACATGTAGCATTAGGACCAATCAGACACACAACTATTTTTTATGTTTAACAAATTATGTCTAACGCCCTCTTATCTAACGAAGGGTCTTTGGATCCCAAAATGCAACTTTCACCTAAAAAAACAGTCCCTCCAGAAAAAGGAACCATAGGAACCATAAACACACTATCTGATAACACTAGGTTTATTGCTCCCAGGAATGAGGCAAAACAACTCTTAACTCAAGTCCCTCAGAAACAGACATAACAAACACAAAATCGGACTCTTCTCCAATTAATTCATAGAAAAACCTTTCTTTGAATTAATTCAGATATAACTTGGGCATTGGTTTTCAACAAAAATAAATATTAAACTGTAACTATGCTTCCACTCTTCGAGCTCGCTGACTGGATAAACCGCCAATTTATCTTAGATAATTTTTCTGCATATGCTACAGAACAACAGCAGTTGTGCCAAGAGGTGCCAGCCCGAGTTATTTTCTGTTCAGTGCCAGTTCATTCAATAAAGACAGTTAATCTAGCTTCTGAGTACTAAGTTATTAACCCAACAATAGCGGGGACAATTCATTTTTTTGCAGTGGGCCACGCAAACATATTTGTTTGGTTGTGTGGGCCGCGAGTTGAAATGGTTGGGAACCACTGCTTTAGGGTATTGTGTATGCGTATTGTATACTGTATGTTTTATGCATGTTTATGATGGACCACTATTTAATATAACCTCATCTATATGATGTTTGGTAACGTTCTTAGTTGACACTGAGACGTCAAGTAAATACAGCAGATCTAAATAACTAGTTATGATTATTCATATTTCTCTTTGAGCTGATTCGCTACAAAATACATTATTATTTTACCATTTTTTATTGTATTAAATTACATAAAAAATAACAACGCAATTTATAATAAAATATTCTAATATTTTATATTATCCATAATAATAACAAAATAACATTTATAAAAAATAAATTACTCTAATTTAAAATGATATTTATAAATTACATTATATAATTATTTGAAACTATTTAACTTTATTAAGACTACCACCAATTCTTTATAAATTAAATTATATAAATATATTAAATTGTTTTAATAATTAAAATTAACAATTAAGTTATATTTTATTTAATAACAAATTTTATTAATTATATTATTTATTGATTATATAAATATGTTCCTTAAAATAATAAACAACAATAGTAAAACAATAACATTATTAATAAAACAATTTTACTGTTATAAGTTTTCCTAATAATTTTGATTGTTTTCCAAAATAAATTATATAAAAACATAAATCAATATATAATTATTATACATTTTATCATGTACTACTAGTACTTAATTTAACCCTAATTATTTACAATTATTTTAGTAATAAAAGGATAAAGAGGAAAATAACACGTGGCAGGACTTTTATCGCCCACCAAGCCAAACGCAACTGACCAAATCGGTTTGTTAGCTTAAAAGAAAACCATGTGCAACAAATAACAATCGCTTCTGTTGTCGCTTTGAATGCTTTATCAAACCAAACAGTAGACTACAAGTGTTTTTACCTTTTTTACTTCTCACATGATATATTTAATAGCGCGAGCGAGGCGAGATGACAGGACTGTTTTAGCGCAGGTGCTGGAGAAGAGAAACGTGTAAATATAAACAATGAGCAGCGTGACAAGAAGGCGGTGGGAGTGACGCTCTGGAGAGTCCCTCAGAGCATTAGTGGCTAATACTTGCGCCGCGAGGAGACCGAGAGTATAAATTTAGACTGTCTCCTGTGTGTCAGTGTGAAATCAAGTCACCGGGTGGGTGTTGATATTCACACCCGTCGCTTTCATTTCCATCTAGCCGAGGCGTCGAGAGAGAGGAGGCTACCTCTGTTCATCACTACGAGACGTAACGTGGCCTAGCGGTTTGATTCGCCTCACTTTTATCCATCAACACAGTGAGACTAAAGATTAAAGACAGAATTTCCAGGTGCCAGATCATTCCTGGATAATTAATAAACCATTTGTTCATTCTGTGGTTTGGACCGGGCTGATGGCGGACACTAGCTAGCGATAATGGCTAGCAGCGGTGGAAATCTGTGTTATTTTGATGTAGCAACTTTATATATTGTTCTGTATCGCTTTTACTGTATTTAAATATTCAGTTATTGTTGTTTAAGAAAAAACTAATTGAACCTGTTATACTGTATTGACCATTTGTTTAAAAAAACGAAATTTCAAAACCGTTATAATACGTATACCGTGTTAAAAACATGAGCAATTAATCGCAACAGGAAAATTCTATACGCCATATGCCTAATTGCGACAATTACATATTTAAATATAAATAATAATTTACATATAAAGTATATAAATTGTACATTTTTTATTATAAAAAAATAGGTATTATTATTAATGACAAAAGTCAATAAATTCACATATCATTGATTTTGTTGTTGCAATAATAATTTCATATATTAAAATGGACAAAAATAATAACAACAACTTAAATGACAAATTAAGAAATCAAATATTTAATTCTAAAAATAATAAAATTATTGTATTATTATTATTAATAACAACAACAACTTAATGCTAAAATTATATAAATAAAACTACTTGTAACTACTTGTATTATGTAATAATAATAGCTTTAATTGGTATTATTATTATTAATAATAATGGAAGGTTAATAAATTAGATAATCTAAATACATTTTTATGTCTTAACTACTAATACTAATTAACCTTTAATACTAATTAATTAGTATTAAAGGTTTGGTGATGTTTTGGTAACACATGAAGTTGAACAGATTAAATGCGGTCACGTCTACGTTCTTTTATAAAGAATGAATCAAACGTTGCATTCATATCCTTAAGTGAACTCGAATCAATAACCCACCATTCAGTTCCATCTCAATGGCACTCTGCGTTTTAAACGCGCTATCCGGCATTAGTAAACATCAGAACAAACAAAGCCATCACCGGTTCTGTCCTCATCCACAGACACAAACGCTTCCCGTCTAAAGTCTTCCAGACAAAATCAATAGTGGGAGACAGCAGAAGGCAGGAGCACAGGCTCTCGGCTCTCCTCCTTCCACACCTGAGTCATTAAAATCACCCCATGCTGCAATCAGCTAGCAAAGTCATCGCAGTACATCTGGCGGCCGCAGACGTTATCAGCTATGCAGCCGCCCTCCTCCCCACATCCGCTGTTAATTGCACATTTGGTAGGCCTCCAAAACGGCCGGAGATGTTTGATAAAGTGACCCTTTATGATGAAATATGGCGCAGTGGTTGTGGAACGCCCTCGCCGCACTGCAGACTATCAAAGCACGCTCGCGATTGAGCCTTTGAAGTAATTAATTGGAAAGAGGCAGGGCTGGAAATTAACAACGGCTCGGGGCAAAAATATTATATGAAAAAAGTGGGGCCAAAAATATGCTGCAGGAATGAATTCCTCTGCTGTTTTCTTTGTTGTTTTTTTGTTTTAAGACATTTAAATTAAAAATTAAATTATATTCAATGCCTTACTATACATGAATGTTGACATCAAAGAGCCATTTCATTCCTTTATACAAATGTAATTATTAATACAGCATCAGAAACTAATGTACTAATAGACTGACAAGACAGAGACAGAGAGAGAGAGAGAGAGAGAGAGAGGGACTGATGGGCAGACAGATAGATAGACGGATGGATAAATAGACAGATGGACAGATGGACGGACAGACAGATACACAGATGGATAGACCTACAGATAGGTTGACAGACAGACCGATAGATAGATAGACAGAAGAATGGATGGTCAGATAGATGCATAGATGGACAGACAGACTGATGGATGGATGGATGATAGACTGACAGACAGACCGATAGATAGACTGACAGACAGACAGATAGACTGACAGAGAGACAGATAGATAGATAGAGACAGACAGACAAACAGACGGATGGACGGACAGACAGATGGACAGACAGACGGACGGACGGACAGACAGAGACGGACAGACGAACAGACAGATGGACAAACAGACAGACAGATGGATGGACTGACGGACGGACAGACAGACGAACAGACAGAGACGGACAGACGAACAGACAGACAGACAGACAGACGAACAGACAGACAGACAGAGACGGACAGACTGACAGACGGACGGACAGATGGAAAGACAGACAGACAGACAGACAGACAGACGGACGGACGGACGGACGGACGGACGGACAGACAGAGACTGACGAACAGACAGACAGACGGAACAAACAGACAGAGACGGACAGACGAACAGACAGACAGACGGACAAACAGACAGAGACGGACAGACGAACAGACGGACGGATGGACAGATGGACAGACGGACAGACGGACGGATAGACAGAGACGGACAGACAGACGGACAGACAGACAGAGACGGACAGACGGACAAACAGACGGACGGACAGACAGACAGACAGGCGGACAAACAGATGGACGGACGGACAGACAGACAGACGGAGAGACGGACAGACAGACAGACAGACGGACAAACAGATGGACGGACGGACAGACAGACAGACGGACAAACAGATGGACGGATGGACAGACAGACAGAAAGACAGACGGAGAGACGGACAGACAGACAGACAGACAGACGGAGAGACGGACAGACAGACAGACAGACAGACAGACAAACAGACAGGTGGACAAACAGACAGACGAACAGAGACGGACAGACGAACAGACAGACAGACGGACGGACGGACGGACAGACAGAGACGGACAAAAAGACGGACGGACAGAGAAGGACAGACAGACAGATAGACAGACATACGGACAGACAGACAGATAAAGACGGACGGACGGACAGACGGACGTTTAGACTGACAGACAGGTAGATACTTTGTACTTCTATAAGTTTATAGACCCACACTGTTTTCAGACAGACAGGCTAATCAAACCCTACCTAGCTGTCAGTGTAGTGTGTACTAACAGCACATGTTCGTGTGGCATCTGTCTGAGAATCTCTTTAACGCGTGTCAGCACTCAGCTCAGCTCAGCTCTGTTATAAACACCCTGAAGCTTGAGATGTGGACAGCGGCCGCTGTGAGATGACAGCGATGAGAGAGACGCAGACAGGTGGTGTGACGTACCTGAGCAGCGAACACCCAAACAGATGGTGCTGTTCTCCACGCTGAAGAGATAATCACACACGCCAGGATGTACCGCCTCACACGCACAAGACCAAACCTCTGTAATAACAAGCCAAATTACACTCTCTAGAGAACCAGCTCCTTTATTTCAATCAGATACTAAAGAAACAAAATATTTGCTTCTTATTTGTATGATAATGAGCTTGTTCAGTGATGCATGTTTCTGTAAAAAAAAAAAAAAAGTGATTTTATAAAAATAAACAAAATAAACATTTTCATTCGTTAGGAAATTGTCAGTTGCCTAGTGAAGGACAGCATTACCTACAATCCCGAAGATAGATCCACCAATCAGAGTCACTCAAGTGACTGGCCACTCCCATGATGCACCAGAACTAGACACTTTCTAGACACAAACAAGTTATTTCTACAAATGGACAGGCAATTTACAATCACTTTTTCTTTTCAGACAAACAGACAAGTGCTTTCCAACAGACAATATATATATATATTTAGATAAATGGATAGGTAGAAAAATACTTATTTCAGACAGAGAAACAGACAAAGATAATTCAGACATTTTCTTTTGAGACAAATGGACAGACAGACTGACCAACACACACACACACACATTTTCAGATGGACAGACATACTTTTTTTCAGATATACATTTTTTTAAACAGTGTCTTTTTTTTCAGATGGACAGAAAGCAAATGCTGAGATCCTTTTTTGGACGGAGACAGACAGACAGATTTTTTTTCCAGACAGACAGACTTTATCAAACAGACACTTTTTCAGATGGACAGAGAGACTTATTTGTAGAAAGATGAGAAGACAAACAGACATACTATTTTAGACGGAGACACTTTTTCAGATGGACACAGATACTTATTCAGACAGACTGGACAGAGTGGCAAATGGACAGGTATATACTTGTTTTGGACAGAGAGAAACATACACTTTTTTTCAGACAGACAGACACTTATTTTTCAGACAAATGGAGAAGCAGACATTTTTTCTATGGCTCAATAGACAAGTCAACTTGAATTTGAAACAGATCTGCTGGATTGAACACTTCCTGTAGCTGTAGCTCAAGTCAACATGAAATCAAAATAGACCTTTTTATTTTACACAATGTGCTAAAAATGTTATAATTTGCTCCAAAACATTTTGTGCTTTTTGGTTGACGTCACCAATCCCTTGTATAATGTCCATCCTGGTACAAAACGTCCAAGTTTCGCCAGCTGATCAATTACCAAAAGAACAAAAGTCAACCATTTTTTTTGGTCAAATTAAGTATCCTGACTCCTATGGAACTAATCCGCGTTGCTGACAGCGTTTTTGTCAGTTAGCAAAAAACCTCTGGATGGAAAACATCGGTAATGAACTTGGAACTCTATATTTGGTATGAAATGGGATCTGGGCCGGAAATATGAGCGAGGGCTTTAATCTTCCCGTCCTCTGATGGATGTGAGCTTGCAAAGTGAATAAAGCCACCAACAGACGGAGATGGGAGAAGCGCTTAGTCAGATATTGGGTGTTAGATGTTTCCAGAAGCCTGTTCGTGGCCTCAGCTTTTCTTCCAGAGGTGTAACAACTGAGGAGGAACAACGGCCGAGAACAAAACACCACAGGAGACATTACTGAAGCGCAACAGAGTCTCGTCTTTGACAAGATGGGATTTCTTATTGCTTCGGCCGACTTCTGGAGACACTTCGGCAGGCAAACAATAAACTGACAGTCGGGTTTGAAGGGATTTTTGGGATGGTTTAAGCTCACTGTTGCAGCCCGCTGAGTTCATAAGAATGAGTGGAGATGTTCAGCGCTAATACTTTACTGATGTCCTGTTCTTCAAGGCCTTTAGGTGAACGCTAGTTTACCTGAACATATTTATGACATTAGAATTTTACATTGTTTCATTACTGTAATACAAAAATGCTCATTAAAAAAAATACATATACACACATACGTACTTTTAAAAAATAAAGCAGTAATCAGGTTTTTGAACGCGTTTGTCCTGATGTGACCGGTCGCAGCATCAGTGGGTGAGCGACTGCAGTTCAGGAGTATTTCGGTCAAGGTTTGGCTGTGAATCCAGGGATCTACAGCAGACAGAGTGACTAATACTGCTCTTCTTCATCCTCCTCCTCCTCCTCCTCCTCTGCCTGCAAGAACACATGTATTTATAGAGCAGCAGCACCTGTTTTCATCATGTGGTGTGATTTCAGTGAGTAAAACCACACAATCTGTGAGCGGATATCCATGGAAATTCGCCTTTTCAGGGACGGGACACTGGAAAAGGCTGACAGAAGAAGCAGGAGACCGCAAACAAATAAAAGAGAGACATTTCAATTAACATCAGTAGCAAAAACAACAACAACAACAAAATGAATCAGTGAATTGATTCTGTTTGTCAATTAGCTGGTTCAGTGAATCAATGAGTCGGTTAACAAATGATTCAGTTCATCAACTGTGTGAATCATTTTTGTTTTTTTTATATTTATTTAAATTCATTATCATCTTTATTAATTACTGGAGTTTAAAAACAAGTTTTATAAATAAACTATACATATAATATTCTTTTTTATAATTTTAAATAATATAATTTTTATACATACAGTATGTGAATAGTTCTTTAGTAAATATAAAGTTAAAAATGTTTCTATAATTAAAAAATAAGTAATATAAAAAGTACAGTTTAAAGAAAACACAAATCATATTTTTATACAGTAAATGTAAAGGTTACAATTATTTTTATAAATAAAAATATATAAATAGTATTTTTAAATAATCCTATAATTTAAAAACTAAATATTATGCAAAATAAGTTTAAAAATATTTTGTATAAATACTGTATAAATAAAACATTTATAAATATAAAGTTAACGAATAATATTTATATGAATAAAAACAAATCACATCAACACAACATTACATAGCTTAAAAATATTTAGAAATAAAAATATAAAAAAAATGATAAACAGTTTAGCAGTTTTATTTAGTTTTTTATTATATACATTAATAAATTAAATAAAAAAATATTTTTTTTTACTTTTGACTTTAGTTTACTACTGTCTCTAAGCTTTGTGAATCTTCTTGGTTTGGTTGAAATGATGGTTTTTGAATGCAAAAAAGAAAAAGTAATTAAAATTGAGATGCATATCAAATACTGTCTTAAGGCTGAAAAATATTAATATATTCCAGCTCTATCATATTCCAATAATGTTCTTTCTTTAAAGTCGCACAATGCACAACACAGATAAATGAACGCAGTGTAACAGTGTGTGCTGGAGAGCTCCACGCCAGCGATATGCGGATGAAACAGTGAAGCGCTAATTGCTATGGAGGGCTGATCAAGCTGTAATGAGGATAATCCACTAAATATTTAGCTGCACACGTTAAGCCCATAACAGCCCTCATGTAGAGTCTGTAGGATGTGATTTCTGTAATGCATGCATTGGCTGGGCATTTGCAGCTGAAGATGAGCTCAAGAGTGCCACAGCTAAGCAGCTTTTCACCTCAAAAACAGGAAGCAACTGCTCAGAAGACCCTCGCTAATGTAGAGCAATGCAATAAACTCTCTAGCACGTAAGAACGTGATAAAAACCTCTAGAAAACACCTTTACTACCATGCAGCAATGTACAAAATGTATAAAATATTGATTTATTTTATAATATTTATAAATATTTACTAATGTATTTATATTTATGTATATAAAAAAGATTATTTAAAAAATGAACAATGAAATAAAGCCATTATTATTGCCAAAAATATTTTTAAAAATAATAATAAATCTAAAAATAGAACAATGATTGTACAAAAATATCCAATAAAAAATTAAAAATAAATAAATCACAAAATAATACTAATAATGATAAAGAGAAAATATTAAATAATGAAGAAATTAAACAAATCTAATGTAGACGACTTAGACTCTTCATGTACTTTTCTTTTTAAAACTGACATGTATTGTGAGTTTATAGCCTACTAAAACTACTCCAAAGCGCTTCATATTTCAAGAGTTGGGCCAAACTTTATCTGAGATCCGCTGTAATTGTTACCAAACGAATTGAAACAGACATGCAAGTCGGATTGAAGCTGCGAATATAAAAAGCGAATGAATTATTGCTACAGTGCTGTCGTTATTCTCTAGTCAAAATAAATCGGAAAGGTTCCTGTGATAAATAATGATGACTTTTCTTTGAAAGCAACATTGTGAAATGACAAGCCAAAACAAAAAAGGCCCCGGCGTGGAGATGAAAGTCAGCGAAGAGTCTCATTGGCGCGCCGGAGCCGCTTTGATCAGCAGCCCATGAATTCGAAGAGTTTCGACACAAATCCAGTGAGCGCGACCTGACAGAAGAGCCTCGTCATCACCAGGTTCGAGACACAGAAAAACAACCTTGAGTTCTGCAAAAGTGCCTCTCTAGAGGTTCAGCTTAACCCGTCTGCAACCTCGAAGCAAGGCGTGTGTCGCCTTACATCACAGGACAGAGTCGCTGCATGAAACCACCACAGATTTGGCACAGAATTACAACACGTTTCTGAAAGACTTGAGTCATAATGTCAGACCGAGAGTATTTAAACAGCAACGTGTCATCTCCAGCTAAAGGAACTATTAAAATGAAGCAGAGAAACGTGTTAGTGCGGTTCTGTCCTGCTCTCATTAGCATTCAAGACTCAACCATATTGTATTTATATTTTTCTCTCCAGTTCATATTTTTTTCTGTCTAATTTATTCAATGGATGGATGTTACGCTTGACATATCATGTTAAGTGTGTAAAAGCAATAAATTATGAATGTTAAATGAGAGCAGACCTTACCAACTTTTGAACCAAGAATCACTCACAGATACATTTTTATTTTAATTCAAAATAATGTTTTTTTTTTCCCCCCATGAATACACACTAGTAAACATTATGCCAATATCCTATATATGTATATACACATTTATTTATTAATTTTTACGATTGGTTATATGTTATACAAAAGTGCATGCATTTGAATAAATAATTAAGCTTTTTTTTAAATATTTTTTTAATTGGATTTTAGTGTAAGAATTGGATTCTCCTTTCTCATGAATCTTCACTAAAATGTTAGCAAACTACAATCTTTGCAATCAACCACAATGCTTAATAATATGCTTAAAAACACAGCAAACATTGCAAAATGAGCTACAAAACTACAAAACTAACCATGCAGCAATGTAATAAAAATAAGTCCACACTTAGCAATGCCAAAAGATCCCACCAAAATACTATGTAGCAATGCTAAAACACAGCAATTTGCTAAAAACAATATGTAAAAAAAAAGTTAAATACCAAAAACAGCATGTTAAAAATGCTAAAACTTGCTAAAGAAAACACCAAAATACCTTTATTCAACATGAATAAATGCTAAAAGACCTCCTAAAAACACAATGAAAATACCTTTCCAACTATTTAACGTGCTAATATTCTAAAACGTAACAAATAAACAAAAAAACACCACCAAAATACATTTACAACTATCCTAAAAATTATAGTAAAAAAGCAATAACTATGTTTTTTTCTTTTTGTTTTTGGGTATACTGATTGCTGTTTGTATAACCACAGTTTTATTACAGATATAATGGGTAAACTATGGTTAATAGGTGGTGACCATTGTTTCACGACAGTAACTTATAGTTTTTTGTTTATGTTTTTTGCTTTATTTTACTTTTTTTTAGGGATGTGCTAAAAGTCTGTTCAACCATTAAGCAAAACCATTACAAATCACTGCAACGTGCTAAAAAAAACTTGAAAACCAATATGCTAAAACCAATAATGCACTAAAGATTTTTCCAAACATCTTAACCATAAAGCAGTGCTTTAAAACCATTAAAAATTATTGTGCAACATAAAAATAAAAAAAATACAACCATGCAGCGATGTGCTAAATGCCAATCTGATCACTTCGACCCCTCAGCAAAGTACTAAAAAGTGGCAAATTTATGATCAAAACAAATTGTCAAGTTTCTGAAAAAATATTGAAGCACCAATCAATTATTTGGTTTATTAAACACTATCTCAAAATGCATTATTATCAGAAAATAATTTACATAATGGCCTGTTCCTTTTATGTGACTCCAGAAGACTTAAAGACTACATTTACAGCTTTAATAAGCTGTTTGGGAGCATTGCAAATGTGTTTTAAGCTGCTAATAAAGAGTCAAATCAGCTCAGAAGACGAAGAATAAGTCTGCAGATCATGTCACATGACTCAAAAGTGGCGGTCCACCAGCAGCCGGCTGAAAGGAGGCCATTGATTGGCGTGTGTTTACCGCCGTATCATTACCGCTAGGTCCAGGCAAAGGATCTGTCATTGGCAGAATTAACTGGAGTGTTTTCCGATTGTGGAGTTTGACTGATCGGCCCACGCAGTCTTAACACAAGGACTTGCTTTCAAGAGCACTACTTCTTTGAACTCTCTCAATCAATTCCAGGAATAAATCGGCAAGGAATGGCACAATGGTAAGATGTCAGTGCCTGCGCTCATCAGAAGAATATAAAAGCCCGTTCAGCAGAGCGAAATACCGAGAATAGCCAACTTAAGGACAGATTAAACAGAAGAAAGTGTATGTTTGTTCTCAGCAGTGACACTACTGTATGATCACGCTGGCTTACCTCAACACTGGTTTCACGTAATTTTTCGTATGTGAGGCGTGAAAAGTTGGCGAAGATATTGCAGTGTTTTTTTTATTATTTTTTTTTAGGTTGTGTTGTCAAAACCATCATAATGTGCAAATGAACCAGATAAATACCAGCATAAACCAGCAAAAGGTTTTAAACCAATTAAAATTGGTTTCAACTGATTTTATGCCAGTTGGGAAATGTTTAGCAATAAAAAAAGTGTCCAAAATATTTTCATTTGGTTGCATATTAAAACGTTTGTCTAAAAATATTTTACAATTAGTTTGGAAATGTGTTTGGAATTCCTACAATGCTGTATTGGAGCATAACACTGCATTTTGGTTGCAGTTAGGTCGTCAAAATGCTATCAATGCATCAATGAGCTAGCATAGGCTAGCAAACCACCTCAGACTGGTTTTAAATGTTCCCAGCAGGGAAACGAAAATGATTGCACAAACAAAAATGTGTTCTATTAAAAAAGTCATACTTTCTCGGATTTTTACAACATTCACACAACTTTATATTTTAGTAGCATAATACTAAAATACTTGTTTTAAAATCTCACATAAATTTTTTAATTTGGAGTGGATTCTAACATTTCAACAACGGTTTGTAAAGCTCATCCAACCACATTCACCTCCTTGCATCTCCTAATCATACAGCTAACATCTCTAAAAACAACGTGGAGGAGACATAGCAAAGAAGCGCAATAAATTAAATGGAAAGAGTAAGTAGATGAGGAGCATCAAAAAACATTTCAGAAGATTCACCCAAGTGTCTTAACAGTTTTAAGAGCAACTTCTGTTCAGGAGTTAGCGGTCTATTATTAGACCGTAGCATTGCATTGTGGGTAAAGGCAGCTATGTCACATGTGACGGGTTAATTGACTGTGAGAAGAAGTTAATAAGGTTTTTTTTTTTGCAAGCGTTCAGGTGGAGGCGTCTCGAGGTGTGATTATGGATGGAGAGACAGAGCGAGAGTCGTGCCAATAATAACCTGAAGATAATCCAGGGTCAGAAAGCCAATACTCGCCCGGGCGTAGCGCACACGAGTCACCCAAAAGCGCGGAGCTAAGACACGCACTAATTTATTATATGTCAAAGAGCCAAAGCTTAAAGAGGAAGAATATTAGAAACAGACGAAAAATAACGGGGAGGTCAACGGAGGAGGCTCGAAAGTGAGCGCAAGCCAAAATATGAAACGAAATGCTAATATAAAAGTTTGCTCAGGCACTGTCAAACTCTGAACATGTATAGTTAAGGACGGATTAGCATACTAACATACTACTCTTATGATTTCTGCCATATACAGATAGGGCAGAAATGTCTTTGCTACATCAAAATACTATAACTGCTCATTTGCATTATAAGTTAGCAGGTTATTGGTTGTATGTTTCTGTATGCTTACAGATAAAGTTTCTAAAAGACTTGTTCTCGTTATCGTACATTATAGTGGTTTTACACCCCAAAATGTAATTCAGAAACTTGCTACTTTAGCCATTAGCCTATGTGTCTGTATGCTAATTGACAGCAATTTGAAAGAAAACAGGTAAACGAGCAACCCAGACACTTTTTAACCTTTTGATTGATTTTTAAACTAGCAAACTGGCAATTTTAGCTCTTAGCATATGTTTGTGCATGCTAAAAATAGTTTTTCTAAAGGAAACTGACTTGGAAACTAATGAACTAGCCACTTTAACAGTTACCCTGTGTTTCTATGTGCTAACAAAAGTATGTGTAAAAGAAATTTACATGTAAACTAGCTATTTTAACAATTAGCCTCTAATTATGTATACTTACCATCAGTAATTCTAAAGAATACATCTAAACAAGCAAACAATCCACTTTTTAACCGTTAGCTTGTTTCTGTATACTAAGCGGCAGTATTTATACTGACTTATAAACTATCAATCTAGCCATTTGAACAATTACCCTGTGTTTCTGTATGCTAACAGCAATATTTCTGAAGGGAACTGACTTATAAACTGGCAAACTAGCCATTTTAACGATTACCATGTTTCTGTACGCTACCGGCAATATTTCTGAAGGAAACTGACGTGTAAATTGGCAAACTAGCCATTTTAACGATTACCATATTTCTGTACGCTAAAGGCAATATTTCTGAAGGAAACTGACGTGTAAATTGGCAAACTAGCCATTTTAACGATTACCATATTTCTGTACGCTAAAGGCAATATTTCTGAAGGAAACTGACGTGTAAACTGGCAAACTAGCCATTTTAACGATTACCGTGTTTCTGTACGCTAAAGGCAATATTTCTGAAGGAAACTGACGTGTAAACTGGCAAACTAGCCATTTTAACGATTACCGTGTTTCTGTACGCTAAAGGCAATATTTCTGAAGGAAACTGACGTGTAAACTTGCAAACTAGCCATTTTAACGATTACCGTGTTTCTGTACGCTAAAGGCAATATTTCTGAAGGAAACTGACGTGTAAACTGGCAAACTAGCCATTTTAACGATTACCATGTTTCTGTACGCTAACGGCAATATTTCTGAAGGAAACTGACGTGTAAGCTGGCAAACTAGCCATTTTAACGATTACCATGTTTCTGTACGCTAAAGGCAATATTTCTGAAGGAAACTGACGTGTAAACTGGCAAACTAGCCATTTGAACTATTGCCGTGTTTCTGTATGCTAACGGCAAAAAATTCTCTCAAACTAGCAAACTAACCATTTTAGCCATTAGCTAATATTTCTGTATGGTAACCAAAAGCATTTCTAAAGGAAACTGACCTCCAAACTAACGGCTTTAACAATTAGCTTGTGTTTCTGTATGCGAACCGACAGTATTTCTGAATGAAACACACTTGTAAACGAACCATTATACTGTTTTTATGTTTGCTAATTGATAGTATTTCTAAAGGAAACACTGCTGTATTTGAACAAATTAGCCATTTTCATAATAGCTATCTCATGCTACGTCAACAAGCATTGATTATTCTGCTACAGACACTGCAGCAGCTCCCTCTAAAAGGTAAGTGAGTTGACTCCACTGAGAAAACGTTTAATTCACCCTCTTGAGTCTGACAAGCGATCTAATCTCCGCAATGATGGCCGAACGACTTATGCGACATGTCCACAATAGCGAGACATTCAGCGCAGGGATTAGAGGGCGTTCTGTCATCATATGGTCAATGAAGGGCCTCCAATGCACCGCTGCTGATAGCCTTTCGACCCTCCCGATAGATTAGCACCTACACAGTTATTATTCCATTATGCTGTCAATGAAATAGGTGCAGACTGTCGCGGCCTAATCACAGCACGCTGGGTGACGTGTGCACTTTCATTTCCGCAGTGATCACAGATGTCAGCCGAAGCTGCTGGATGTTAAATGACTGGAGCTGTTCACAAAGAGCATGAGGTCACGGTGGGAACATGAATGTTAAATGAACTCTTACTAAATTCGATTTAATCTCAACTCTTCAGGTAGCTATTTAACCACATTGGACTGTTTTAACAAAAAAAAGTTTCATATATTTGGATTTTTTTTATAATTTCACATCATTTTTTAATAATCATAAATTACTAAAACATTTTAAATGTTTTTATTTTAAACAATTTATCTGAAGTCATATTTATATTTCTAATTATTATTTCTATTTCATTTTTTTACAGTCTTAAAAATCTGACTCCAGTTAACAATTATTTAAATAGCTTTATATATATATATATATATATATATATATATATATATATATATATATATATATATATATATATATATATATATATATATATATTCTTTTTTATTATTATTATTATTAAAACAATTCTTTGCATAATTTTACTTCAGTAATAAGGAATTATAAATGTGTGATTTATTGGCATATTTTACATAATTTCACTACATCTAAATATGATTTTTTTTTAGTTATTTGTTTTAAATATGACTTATGTTTTCACATGCTTTGCATAACTACATTTCGAATAATTTTTTTTCAATTATTATTTTTTATAATATTTGTTATTCATAAAAATAGTAATTTATGAAAATGTTAATATTCCATTCATTTGAATATTTAAATATTTATGTAATATTTATTTAAATATATTAAATATTTTACATTTGAAGTTGAATGTATAATATTTTATTTGACCAGTTGGGTTTCACATATTTATTTTTTTGCAGAATTTGAAAATCTTAACTACAAGGGTTTAATCCAATAGTAAAATATGAATATGCTATTGTGGTACACAAAACGTTTGGCCATATAACTTTGGTTTAAAGTACTACATGAAGTCTACATCAGTGCTTTAAGTGGGCCTGTACGCACCTGTACTCAGTACTGGCACTTCCAAATATAGCTCTTGAGCGTATGGCCACCTCTCCGTGCGCCCAGAACATGCTTTTAGCGTACTGGTACGTTCATTTGGACATCTGTTTTAATAGAGGTTTTAATCCTTTGCCTGTGCTGCCGCTTTTCACAACGCCCTTCACAATGCACGCTTCCTAATTCTTCCTAGTTCGGAGTATGGAGCGTGAATCATTTGAACCAGTTCGGGAGTTCGGAGCGGGTTCGCGAATCATTTGAGTCAGTTCGGGAGTTCGTAGCGGGTTTGTGAATCATTTGAGTCAGTTTGGGGATCGCGAATCATTTGAGTCAGTTTGGGAGTTCGCAGCAGGATCGCGAATCATTTGAGTCAGTTCGGGAGTTCGGAGCGGGTTCGCGAATTATTGAGTCAATTTGGGGATCGCAAATCATTTGAATCAGTTCGGGAGTTCGGAGCGGCTTCGCGAATCATTTGAATCAATTCGACAGTTCGTAGCGGGTTCGCGAATCATTTGAATCAATTCGAGAGTGCGGAGCGGCTTCGCGGATCATTTGAATCAATTCGAGAGTTCGTAGCGGGTTCGCGAATCATTTGAGTCAGGGGATCGCGAATCATTTGAATCCCCAGATAGCAAACAGTCATTGAAACTATGCTGAATCAACATCCCGTTGTCAACATTAAGTCATTGAATCAACATCGAACTCTGATGTTGATCCAACATCATTTTGCACCCTGATTTAATATTGAAACAATGTTGAAATTCTGTCCATAGATCAACGGAATTTCAATGGTATTTCAATTATCAGGAATATTGAAACAATGTTGAAATTTCAACTGAACTAAGGATCAACGTGATTTCAATGGAATTTCAATCATTTTAAAATGTTAATTTTAAATGTAATGCCATAAATTAAATAGCCTGCTTTATCTACAGCCAGGATGTTAAAAATTAATGGAACATTTAAAATCTTGTATAAAACACAGAACACACCACACTATTTAAAATCAAATTCCTGTTTATTAGCCTCTCTACTCTTTATTTACACTTCATTGTCATCTGATGCCTGCATAAGTTGTCGTCCAGTCCCTCCTGCCCGGTCTGGCGCATAGCGCAGCCACTTTTGGGTGAAAATTGGGTGATGGTAGCTGTCCCCATATGCTGAGTAAGAGCATCTAAAACAGAAGATAAAATCACAATGCAAAACAAATATAGCATTTAAGTTAAACAGAACATATATTTGAACAAATTCAGTAGCCTAGGCCTTTTCAATGATCGGATAAGGCAATAAGTCCTCGTGTTGTAGGCTAGATCATATTTCCCCTATATTCAAAGCACTTTTCAGAACTGCCTGTTCATGGATGTATTCGAATTAAAGGGAGGCAAAAAGGATTAGCTTGCAGTGACCTCTTTCATAAGGGAAATGTATGAGGCCAATTGACTCAAAAATGTTTATGTTTATTATTTAATTGGTTCAGAAGTAGTTGTTAACTCCACAAATTTAATATAAATAACTGGATACTAATTAAATAGTTAATGTAGATTAGAGTTACCATAGACAAAAGATGTTTTGACAAAATAATCATAGACAAAAACCGTTGCATTCAGTTTTTGATGAGGTTTTGGGCTGGAAAACCAATTGCAAGTGGTGCAAGTTGTTTGCAGAAATAAAATAAAATGAAATCAAAAATGTTGTTTTGCTTACTTGGTGTGCAATAGTGATCTGTAAAAGAACAGAAAAGACAAAAATTTCTGTTAAAAACAGCAATTAAAATTCACAATCATACAGTGTGACTGTACTTTATACATATGTACTCAGGTAACCAATCTGTTATTAAAAATATAAAAACAAAGAATATAAACAACATAATATACAAATTAAATATACAGTGGTTTATTCTTTTTCAGCTACAGTTGATGTAATAGTAGCATTCAAGAAATAAATGTAAAATATAAAAACGAAATACACTTTAATGTAGGCCTATAAAATATACAATTCTCATTAAAGCTAATGAATTACGCCCCATTAACTGGACTCCCCCGCCCTCTCAGATCACCATAAATGTGTAAGAGATTTTAATGCTAAAATATGCTATTTTTTATGCTGCACTTTCTTCCTATAGTGAATATCAAGCTACAATATATCTGTTTGTCAGCTCAAATGTTTCAGTGGTAGAACTTTTGCCTAGCGTGTCAGAGGTCCGGGTTTGGGTATTAGAAATGAAGTACAATAGTTGTGCAAGTACAATGCTGTATCACTTGCGACGCAAACATCCAAATGCAAATGAAAGCCGATGAGTACAACTGATGAGTAGTTTACACTTTATAGATTAGGGGTTGCAGAAAGCTTTGTAAATTATTTATAATGTTTATTGAGATAATAGTACAATGTTGACATTTCAATGATTTATAAGTGATTAATAATATATTAACTAGTAACTATTAACCATTAAGGATTTTGTTTGATTCAGTTGTTTACTGAAGGCCCTGACTGAAACCCCAGGGTACTCAGGGTACTCACTGTCTGACAGCAGGTTCACTCAGACTCTGCTCATCATCACTGAAGAGTCCAGGAACAAAACAAGCCATCTGACACAGAGACAACAATATTTACTCTGCAGTTCCAGGTTCATTAGAAGGAAACAAGATAAAGCAGAGGTAAAATGCAGATAAAAGACAGAATAATATATATAACAACAATAATAACATATGTAATATACAAATTCTACTACTAATAATATAATCTTAAAATAACAGAATCTATAATCTTTTAATTTTAGGTTAAGTGTGACTTACGTTTTGATGTCAGGGACTTCTTAAAATTGGTGAAATATATTCTGAAAAAGGCATATTAATGTATTTCATGAGCTTCTTTCATGAGTTCACCTGTATTTCTAAGTCAGTATCTCCCTTCAGCCACATTTCTGAAGGGAGATACTGACTTAGAAATACAGATTTACTGAAGAAGCTCATGAAATACATTAATATGCCTTTTTCCGAATATATTTCACCAATTTTCTTTTCAAAAATCTTGGAGTTTCACTTTGTTCTGTACAGTTTCTGTATTGCTGAAATCACAGAACAATTTGTATTAATATCTGTTTATCATGAAATATCAAAACTCATGTGAACTTGTTTTCAGCCGATTAAGTGTAAGTGACGTCATCGATTCAGTAAATCAGCCTTTTCCAAAAAAAACACTGACAAATCACCAGCAAAACATTCACAGAGCCATCAAAATATCTCATACACACACGAAGATTTGTTGAAAAGCCCAGAGTTTCATCAACAAGAGCTCAAAATTAGCCTAACGTTACCTGAAAACTGCTAAGACTTTTTCGAAGACACTAAACCATTTCTATAAAATAAATTTAATTGAAACATGTCAATAACAAGTAAGAAACGTGTCAGAAACATTTGTATATCATATTTGTGTGATTTTAGCGACTAAACTTACCTAAAACAGCGTAAACCGCAGCGAGAGACGGAGATTACTGCTTGCCAGTAACGGTTTTTGTGTTGACGCCCCGTTTCCATGGCAACTCTGCTCCCCGCTCGCGCAGAACTCACCGCACACACAGCATTCACACAAACAAACATCTCGAGTTAAAACATTACATTTATAATGTACAGTCTCATTCAATAATCACTCACTATAGAGACGGATTCTTTCTGGCAGCCTGTAAAAGAGTGAAAAACACGACGAAAAAGCAGTCAGGACTTCTCTTTAATAAACCGCTTTTACATTTTCCCTCCGAGAAACTGCTGGAAACGCAAGGCTTTAACATTAATTTACCGTGACCGTTGTCTAAACAAGTTAACGGTAACATTATTTGAAAATGAGCCAGTCTCTTCAGCTGCCCACAGACTGTATAAAAACACACCGCGTGCCTGTGCTGTCTGGGTTCATATCGAACATTAAGCAAGCTTACCTGTACGCTTGTGCCAAGGGTCCAGAAATGAGCTGTGTCCGGTGCAGTACGTTGGGTATACCACCCGCTGATCTCCCGGTCAACCAAAAATCGATGGATTTTCAATCATATTTCCCGGTCAACTATATTTCGATGCATTTTCAATCATATTTCCTGGTCAACTATATTTCGATGCATTTTCTATCATATTTCCCGGTCAACTATATTTCGATGACTTTTCAACAACCGCATCGTTTCTCTGTCCACTATAAATCAATTACTTTTCAACACATTCAGGGATCACCCGGTAACCAAATATCAATGCTTAATCAATCATAAAGATAACTATGGATCAATGTTGTTCCAATATTGTTGCCATCAACATTAATAACATCAGGTTTTCATCGATATGATAATGGTGATTCAACATTTATTTTGCATTGAAATTTCAATATCAACCATAATGATGATTCAGATGGAAAAACAATGTTTATTCAATGTTGGCTTGCTGTCTGGGTCAGTTCGGAGCGGGTTCGCGAATCATTTGAGTCAGTTCGGGAGTTCGTAGCGGGTTTGTGAATCATTTGAGTCAGTTTGGGGATCGCGAATCATTTGAGTCAGTTTGGGAGTTCGCAGCAGGATCGCGAATCATTTGAGTCAGTTCGGGAGTTCGGAGCGGGTTCGCGAATTATTGAGTCAATTTGGGGATCGCAAATCATTTGAATCAGTTCGGGAGTTCGGAGCGGCTTCGCGAATCATTTGAATCAATTCGAGAGTTCGTAGCGGGTTCGCGAATCATTTGAATCAATTCGAGAGTGCGGAGCGGCTTCGCGGATCATTTGAATCAATTCAAGAGTTCGTAGCGGGTTCGCGAATCATTTGAGTCAGGGGATCGCGAATCATTTGAATCAGTTCGGAGCGGGATCGCGAATCATTTGAGTCAGTTTGGAAGTTTGAATGCAGTAATGCAGTAGGTATTTCTAAGGGTATTTTTTCAAAATCCTTTTGCACATTTTATTTATGTTCAGTAGTTCTTTCTAGCTCAAGCAAATCCACAAACTAATAAAAGGATTTATTATTAAGGTCGCCTGTTGACTGCTGTATATAAAACCCCTTGAATATAGTTGTTGTTACCTCAAGGGATGAGGGGAGTCATCAAAAAAAACAAAACAGAAAATATATATATATATTTTTTTTTTTTTTTGGCTATAATAGAGTACCGGCACCTCTTTTGGGCCACTTAAAGCACTGGTCTACATGATCTATGCATCCATATCCCATAATCCTCTCTGTTGCTGTGACGATCTTGAATCGTGACCCTCAGTGATGCCCCTTAATTTGCTGAAGACACCAATAAAAGTGTCAGCAGGAACAAGGACGCTGCTGCTTTATCCAATTAGCTGTAATTGTTTGGGCGTTAGCGAGCGCTGCCCTTTCGGACAGATGAAGTTACCCAATGTCAAATGCCAGAGCGCTGACATATTGGCTTTCTCTCCCAATTTCCCAGCTCCCAATGTCTGTATCACAGCTTCCCCCTATGATAAATGAACATAAACAGCCTTATCAATCATAACGTGACATTTATTAAAATTAAACTGACAAAAAACACAGATCATCAAAGTCATAAATGCTTTACTAGGCCGCACTTTGCTAGACAGTTTCCTGAAAGTGTCGCACAAAAGCTTGCACGTCTATATTTCTTTGCACTTTTGGGAAGCGTCGGGCTCCTGCAGCTTACGTTTGAATGAGATTTCCGGCGCTACATTTCACTGGAGTTTAATCACATCTGTGGCGCGTAAACAGCCTCGACACGTGTGAATTATATATGGATACATCACTGTAATGGCTTCACTGTCACTGCCAATGGCTCCGGCTTATTATTCGACTTATTATGCAGCTACGACGCTGAGAAATTAACTTTCATATCAGTCAGACGTGATTTCATAGATGGATTTCTGGGGGATCTCATGGTGCCACTGTGGAGAAGAGCCATTCGTTTTCTATAGACTAAAAACAAAAGCTTTGAAGTGAGTGCAAATCTTTTTTTTTTTTCTTTTGTACATCATATATTAAACATTTTATTAAAACAATTGTATATGATTCAAATCCTTTTTTTTTTCATTGGTGCAAACTACTTAGGCTAATGTATAAATAATTAGGATTAAAAAATTCCTTGAAATACATTATAAAAAATTATTATAAAATATATGGACACTACATATATATATATATATATATATATATATATATACATATATATATAAATTATACTATATATACATATATAAATTATACTATATATATATATATATATATATATATATATATATATATATATATATAAATATATAAATTATACTATATATATATATATATATATATATACTTATATAAATTATACTATATATATATATATATATATATATATATATAAAACCTCACATTTTGAGGTGAAAAAAAAACATTTTCAAACTTGCATATAATGAAAATGACAAAAACACAATCTATACTGAATATAAAAATACAGAATATACAAAAATACATGCATACTGATTGTGGAATAATATATTACTGACATCTCTATTTATATAATCCTTAAGACAGTAAGTGCATTCATACATTCAGACGGGGTTTATTTTCTTTGTAATATAACCATTTGTTAAGCAGCAGTCAAAAGTGTTTATGCCTGTGTTTTCTGAATAATTAAAAACTATAAGTGTGTAGTATAGGCTTCTAAAACTCAGCAGACTTCCAGAGCTTCAGGCCAGAGCAGATGTTCAGTCTTAAAGTGACAGTTCACCCAAAACAACAACAAGTCTTCTGAAGTCACATGATAGCTTTGTGTGAAGAAAAGACACAGGTTTAATTAATGAAATCAAGCAAAACAACACCTTTTGAAAACATTGTGAAAATACCTACCTGACAGGTTTCCTTAAAATAACTTCAAATCATTAACAAAACATCATTCACTGATAAAAACAACACACGAAACCAAACTGCATCATTTACATTTGTAAAATCGAGCATTACAATTTCATTGTGTACAAAAACTAAATGGAAATGCTTTGGGGGAAAAAAGAAAACGCAACCATTTTTTGAAACATTTGTAAACGTTATTTAAAAATCTAACGAAAAAGAATGCACAAAAACTGTCTGTGCAACAAATCTGAATAAATGCAAGTGTCATGTGACACAAACTGCAATGTTTGTAAAATGTATAAAATTCTAAAAGTAATTTGTACAGCAAAATTAGTGTCCAAATGTGACAAATTTGAATATATGCAAATACGATTTAATATATATGACATGGAAACATTTTTGTGCTTTAACATTTTTAATAAAAACAACAACATCCAAAATAAGACAACATTTGCATTTTTTAAAATAATTTGTGCATTAAAATTTCACTAAAAACGCAATGAAATTGATTTAAAGGGATCATTCATCCAAAATTAAATCAAAAAGCTGACGGCACCCATTGACTTCCATTATATGGGAAAAAAATACTATAGAAGTCAATGGGTACCGTCAGCTGTCTGGTTCCACACATCCTTCAAAATATCTTCTTTGTGTTCAACAGAAAAAAGAAACTCGTACAGGTTTGAAAAACCATGAAGAAGAGTAAATGAGGACAAAATTTTTTTTTTTATTTTTTAGGGATGAACTGTTCCTTTAAATGTATTTTTTATGACCACAACACAACATTTGCCTATGGAGCATTTGGATTACGCAAAATTGTACCAATCAGTCATTGCTACACTGAAACATTTTTGTGCTTGAACATTCTTCGAATCATCAGCTTTTGGTATCCCATGAATGCAAGTAAAGTTGAATCTGATGGAGGTTGTGTTTGATCTGATCAGGATCCGGTGGAGAATTATGGGTCTCTAACAAGCTTGTAATTTCACCTGACGCATGGCCAGCAAATCATGAATCTCTCCCATAATATTGAGCCTTCAATCTTGGTTCAGAGCTCAAACATTGACTTAATGCTCTGGAAGGATTCCCGCTCAGCCAGCACAAAAGCATTCAGGGAGCTGCTCGGGCAAATACAATGGGCCATGAATTACAGAGGCAGCGTGTCTCTCGCCCCTCTCTGTGTCTCAGGCCTGCCGGCGGGAACATCGATTCGCTGCTCATCAGGGGAGAAAGAGAGGAGCTCCAGATGCTATGGATTATTTCATGGTGTCTGCATCGACGGACTGCAAACTGAACGCAGGACACACGGAGAAGCACAGGTCACTGGACGCGTCTGTGTTTCAGCATCGATTCTGGAAGCAGATACAGTAGGATTGATGTCTGAGGTGCTTTCCTGTGAATGATGTGAAGAAAAACTGACAATTCAGCAATGAAACCTGCATCTTCAACTTTACTCTGGTGCTTTGCTCATAATATGGAGTAGTTTCAGTGAACATGAAACCACAAATAAATGTTCTTTTTAATACTATTTTGTATATCAATGCATTATGAAAGCAATAAGAATGTTACAAAGTTAATTAATAAACCTTTAAGCAATTTTTCATTTTTATTTTAGTGATACATTTGTATTAAAAAATCTAAACAGACTACACAGCATTTCTGCAAAAACATGAAATTCATAGGACCCTTTAATCGTAACAATAAAAAAATAAATGGTTGCTGTTTTATGCATTTGATTTATTATACATGGGTTTTGGGTATTAATGGAATCCAAAAAAGGTTTAAAATTGAAAACATGGGATAAAAGAAAAAAGGAATTTGGGGAAAAAATGTTTTTCATAAGGTTATAAAATAAATTTTCAGTTGAAGTTTTAAATTGTATAATTTCAATGATCTCAATTAATTAGACATGGTTTCTGATCACTAAAATATTGCATTAATTAAATGCTTTCTGATTAACTAAAATTGAAATGTAAAAAAAAAAAAATTCTACAAAAATTGAAATAGAGATAAAAACTATCCATGAAAAATTAAAACAGAAAAAAAATAAAAATAAAAAAAATTTCATAGCTCTAAAAAAAAAATAGTTTTTTTACTTTTTTACTTTAAAAAAAATTATTTCAATTAATTACACATTATTTGTAATTACCAGAATGTAATTAAAACATTAAAATGGAAATAATAATAATAATTTATTTACTGAAAACATAAAATTCTGGAAAAATAAAGCAAACAAATAATTATTCTTTATTTAGTTGTAAGCTTCACAGTTTCAGTTAATTATATATATATATATATATATATATATATATATATATATATATATATATATATATATATATAATTTTTTTTTTTTTATTAAATTAAATGTAATTTAAACACAAAAAATACAGGGCATTTCACAGGGCTTCACAGAATTTGCCAAGAAATAAAACTGATTTAATTTTAGATGAACTATTTGCTTGTTTTGTCTGGTTTCGATGATTTAAGCTAGTCTTCCAGTCTGGTCAGAACCCCCGTAAAACCATCAGACCAGGTTTAGAGCCCCTCTGGCTAGTTTAGGCTGTGTTTAACTCACTCGCTAATCTTCAAGATGCTAGTTTCTTCATGAACTCCCTCCTTGTAAATCTCTTTAAGTCTCTGTTGTACCTTCCCAGAGTTCATCTGTTTTCCGCTGACTCAATGGAAAGACAATTACTCATGTACTCTGAACCGCTTTCGCCGGCATTCAGCAGAAAAATGTCTTTGTATCGCAGCCAATTTGAATAATGCAGCCGAGCGCGACGTAGCGTTCCCCTCTTGTTTGAACTGGTGGCGTTCCTGCTAATCTAAGCTAATGGACTGAAGACCTTCATTGTCTGTTCTGGATGAGCTCCGTTGATTCATCCCGGCTTCATTTGATGAATCGCTGCAGTTTGCATCTCTGAGTTCAGAAAAACTCACTTTATCTGGCTAATGCTAACGCTTAAGACAACTCAAATGATCTATTGTGTGGTCTGGACATAGAAACGTGTTTAACCAGGGTTCACACGGTCATTAAACACTCTTTTCATTATGTACCATAGTGAATATAACGTTTTTTAGTTTTAGTGTTCAACCCTAAAATATTTAATTGGATTAGCGAGTGAATCTTTTTTTTTAATTAATGACTTGAATTGGTTCCCAAATAAGTCTGAAAGATTCATTAGCAAAACGCTATTCAATGATCACAAATGAATCACGAAACTTAATTTTAAAGCATGAAGCTGAGAAAGATTCCATGAATCAGTCCAAACTGTCGATTCAAATGAATCTGTTTGAATGTCTGATTAATGATTCTTTTGTTTCATGACGATTCTTCAGGATTGGTTACGTGAAAAATCTCAAATGACCGTAGAGGTCACAAAGTTATCAGCCTGATTTGATTCATTTCCATGAATCAGTTCAAACTGTGAAGAGACCATTTCAATATTCAAATCAGTGATTCATTTGAATCACAATGTCATTTTCAACACAATATTGAATCAGTCCAAACTCTTGGTTGAAATGAATCTGTTTGAATGTCTGATTAATGATTATTTTGTTTCATGACGATTCTTCAGGATTGGTTAAATGAAAAACTGAGTAAGTCGAAAATCTCAAATGACTGTAAAGGTCACGAAGTTATCAGCCCGATTTGATTCATTTCCATGAATCAGTTCAAACTGTGAAGATACCGTTTCAGTATTCAAATCAGTGATTCATTTGAATCATAATGTCATTTTCAATACAATATTCATGCTCTTTTGAATTGGTCTGAATGATTCATTGCCAATTGAATTTAAAAGACATAAAAATTTAATTTTTCAGTAAACACAAATGACTAAAAAGGTCATGGATACTTATTGGTCCATCACAACTTCAGTAACAGATTCTTAGTACATTCCATTAATTAGTTCAAAGTGTCCATATAAATTAATTGAATGAATTTCAGATTAACAATTCTTTTGTATCATGACTATTTTTTCCATGACATATTCAGTGGGATTAATGAGTGAAAATTTTAAATCACGATGTCTAGAAAGGTCACAGAAATGTATCATTCTGTCAATTTCAGCAGTGAATACTTAGTTGATGAATTTCCATGCTTCAGATTCAACTATCCACTTGACTGATTCTATTTGAAACAAATGGCTGTTCAGAAAAGTCTTAATTTCAGCAATAGATTCATAGTAAGCTTGATTCAGTTCAAACTGTCTCTTTCAATAATTCTATTATAAATTCTAAAACCTTTCAAGGTGATTTTTTACTAGATTTTTTATTCTTTACTACAATTACTTGAATTGGTTACAAAATTGGTCATTGGCAAATTGATAAGAATATAATTCTTATTATTTTTTTATCCTTATTTGGTAAAGTCACAAATAACTGGAAAGTTGACAATTTAATTTAAAAATAAAGCTAAGTTCTTTCAGTTCCATGAATCGGTTTAAACTGTCCATTTCAACGAATCAATTCAAAAAATAACGTTTTCTAGTTCTAATTCTCAATTCTAAATTTGATCTTTTGAATTGATTCTTTCAAATGATTTTGATCAATTCAAAACAGTTTAATACATTTGATGGCAAACTAAATATAAATGAGAAAAAATATAAATTTGATAATCTGATTAACACAAATGACTCAAAAATCACTTTTTCGTTCTTATGTAATTTTAGCGATAGATTCTTAGTTTGATTAATCTCCATAAATCGTTTCAAACTGTTTAATTAATTAATTCTGTGGTTTAATTAATTAAATCACAAATAACTTGAAAAAAAATAGAAATTTAATGAAAAGTCGATGCACTTCATTCAGTTCCAACTGATAAATGAATCGGTTCACTACTGAAGTGATTCACATGCATAATAAATTCCCTGCAATCATTTTAATATATATATATACATATATTAATACATTTGAATATAGTGTATGCCGATAAATATTTCCGGTCATGACTGCGTAGGCCTATTGTTCTATAAGTGATATGATTGCTCTTTTGTTCATTCAGTGTAAAACATGTCTAGATACGGTCTAAACGTGAATAAATGTCCTGACTCGAGTGCTTTCATTACAGCACTTATTGAAATGCTCTTCTCTCTGCTTTCGCTCCCAATCTGTCCGTCTGCATTTCTTTCCTCGTTTAACATCACAATGGCTTTGAGAGAGAAATCATCATTGTTCTCACTCTCAGTTCGACTGATCCTGATAAACTGACAGGCGATTTAACGGTTGACGCGCAGACACTGGTACATCCCTGTTAAACCTCAGCGTCCCCCGCGGCCTCCAATCGATAGCAGACCAGCACCAAGTCTGTTTTTAGCCCGATGGCAGATGAACTCGGGTTTGACCCTCAAGGTCTCCAGACATCCAGCTCATGGCTAATGACGCTATCGGATAGCACACACTTCCTGTCCCGCCATGCACTCATTATTTGTGTGCACTCAGTGGTCATCTGCTGACCTTGGAGCAGACGGGAGTCAAGCGAGAGAAACAAACACGACCCGCCTGATGACACCTGATTGACCGCAGTCACTTTTTGTGAATGTTTGGGAACTCCAATACCTATCGACAGACCCAGCTCACGCAGTTCTGGAAATCAGACGATAATGGGAAGGGTTGCCAGGTTTTCACAAAAAAAAAACTCTCATAATTGCTACTCAAAATTAGCCTAATGGCATTTCCATGTTGGGGTCGCCTAGTACCGGTGGGTACAATATATGATTTTTGGTAGGGTTCACCTGGTAAAATTCACACTCCAGGAACTACATTTCACGTTATTGCATTCGCTTCAACCTGCAGACAAGAAAAACAACATGTGTTAAAGTAGCCCAGTTCCGTGGGAAAATGGCAGACCTGGCAACACTGATACTGAAGCTTCTTGATCATCTGAATTTAGTTGCAAAGTTATTATAGATAGTATAATGTCTAAAGTGAATCATGAATCAATTCCAATTGCCCATTTTAATGAATCTATTAAAAATTCTAAATATTCAAAATAAAGTTATTCATTTGTATTATCACTTTAAAATGTTTTAGGTTTTTTTTTTTACATTATTTTATGATGGTAAATATTTCTGTTCTTGACTTAAAAAATTAAAATTATATTATAGAAGTATTATAAGATAATAGATTGTTATATACAATTATATTATAAACAATTAAGATTTCATACATATTTCGTTTTTAAAACGCTATGCCAAATTATTGTTAATTAAAATATAGTTATTAATTTATTTATGGAAAAATACACTCTCACATAATTTAAGAACCTAAGGCATTAAATATAAAAAAGCATATATTGAAACTTGATTTCATTTATTTCAACTGATTTATCATTCACACATAATTTACATAAAGTACATTTAATATATATATATATATATATATATATATATAAAATCATATTTTAATTTTGATTTACTTCAAATTCACACACATAATTTCATATTTTGTATTATTTATACATTATTTTTATACATAATATTTATTACATTTACAAAAAAATTGAATATTACAAGTAATTTCTTATCAGATTTAATAGAAAAAAGTTGGGAACTTTCTCAATATTATATAAAGTTAATAAATAATTTATTATAATAACATAATAATAATGCCTAATTAATTAATAAATAATACATATATTATACATAAAAATACAGTTAATAGATTAATAAATATATAGCTATATTTTTTATACATAATTGTCACATTACAAATTAGATAGATAAATTAAATAAAAAAAGTTAAACAAACCAGCCAAAATTTACAGCCAAAAATTCAAAAGTGAATAATTTCCGTCATAAAGATTGAGCTGACAAAAAAAGCTGACAGTAATGTAAACGTTAGTCCAAATCTCTCTTCACACACACTCATTCTCTCACATGCACAGTCAGCTCGTACCACGCTGCATTGTTTTTAAATCATAAGACATAAAAAAGACATTGGTTGGAGGGCAGGATAATTGTATATTGATTGTAAATAATAGAGCGGCCCCTGCGCGTACATCACAATAAAGAGCCCACTGCAGCAATTTCGCAGACGAGGAGGCCCGAGGCCTTTGGCCATGAAGGAAACACAGCTGCAGTCCTTTCACACAAAACTATTGTGCTGTCCCAGCATGCCGTTCTGCAAAAAGAAGCAGTTATTACACCGTGTCCCCTTATCAAAAGAACCGAAGCATCTTCATGCGACCCGCCACAAGAGTCTGCACTTCCTCGACTTCAATAAAAGTGAATGCATCCCTCCTGCCAAGTGCTGTGTTATGAATAATTATCTGATGGGATGCAAACGTGGTGTCTGAAAGTCGCTGAATGGCAGCTCAGAGAGACGAGGAAAGAGCAGCAGAAATCCACACCTTCTTCAAGATGCTGTCTCCATCTGTTTAAATCTGCACTTATAAGCATTAAAAAATCAAGTTGACTTTGAACTCAAACGCCACAACGGTGATCTGAAGAACCTGAGCATGCAACATCAAGCGCTTTTAATCTACAAAACACCATTTAGCAACTTGCAAAATAGTTTTTGAAGCTTCTTTATTTCTAAAATACTGCAAAGAACAAGACATTCCCCCACGTTCAGAAGCCTTCAGTCAATTAAGGAGTTTTCTGTGAAGAACGCCCATGACTTGTTTCTCATAGTATGTCTACGGTAGGCAAAGTCTGCTTTACATCTCTCTGACTGACATCAGCTCGCACTGAACTCCCTCTTCACGCGTACACCTCTGACAGCCCTACATACGCATGCACTCCTCAGTTCCTCGCATTTCTTTGTACTCTGCGATGTAGATGCTTTGGAGGATCTTCAGTCAAGTCGCACAACCCCCAGAGCCCTGGAGATAGTCTGAGAGCGAGTCCCAAACACAGAACAGAAAAATGCATGTGTTGCATTAAACATGCGTCAAACTGTGTTAAAGGCGTCAGTGCGTAAAAAGAGGAGGTGTGGGACCATCTTGCGCATTATCGTCTCTTCGCATGGTTGATGAGAAAACTGTTGTTTGTAGTTTCAGTCGAGCAACATCGCAACTTTTTGCCCTTTGCGATGCTGTGCTGGTGTCAGATTAAGGTGGAGCTTTGGAGAATGTTCAGTCACATCGAACAACCCCTAAAGCCCTGGAGAAAGTCTGAGAGTGAGAAAAAGAAACAGAACTGAAAATATACATGCGCTGATGCGCATTAAATGCGCGTTGAACTATGTTAAAGGTGTCAGTACAGTGCAGGGATGTCTAAGTAAACAGAGGAGGTGTGGGACCACCTTGCGCATCATTATTTGGAGTGTCAGACGAACAGCTGAAAAATGCGTTAATAACGGCGTCGCATCACGAGGGAATGCACGCTTGTTCCTGCACTAAACCAAAGCGTCTTGATTGATGGCTGAACGCATTTGGAATGAAGGGATGTTAGCTATCATCATGCATGGGGATCTTCTCTTCGCATGGTTGATAAGAAAACTGTTGTTTGTGTTTATAGTCAAGCAACATCCCAACTTTTTGCCTTTTGTGATGCTGCATTGTGTCAGATTAAGGAGGTGCTTTGGAGAATCTTCAGTCGTGTCGAACAAACCCCTAGAGTCACAACAGAAAGCGTGCATGCATCTGAGCGCATTAAGCATGCGAACTGCGTCCAAGGCATCTGTACACTATAGGGACATCTTAAGTGCATAGAGGAGGTGGGGGACCATCTTGTGCATCATTATTCAGCGAGTCAGAGGAACAACAGAAAATTGCAATAATAATTGCGTTGGAATATGAGGAAATGCGTGTTTGTTACTGCAGTGAATGCAATGCACTGTGATTGATGGTTGAATGCATTTTGAATGGAGGGATGTCTGCTATCATTATGCATGGGGATCTTCTCTTTACATGGTAGATAAGTCAAACAATGATGCAACATAGCGCAAAAATCCAGATAATTGTCTTGGGCGATGCTGCATTGGTGGCAGATTAAGGAGATCTTCAATCACATCTTAAAACCTCTGGAGCCCTGGAGAAAGTCTGAGAGAGAATCAGACGCAAACAGAAAATGTTAATGCGTCTACACGCATTAAGCATGCAAACTGCGTCCAAAGCATCAGTACAGTACGAGAATGCCATCAAGTGCATTGAGGAGGTGTGGGAGTATCTTGTGCATCATTATTCAGAGAGTCAGAGGTACAACAGAAAAATGCGGCGTTAATTGCGGTGCAGTGCGAGCGGATGCGTGCTTGTTCCTGCACTAAACGCAAAACACTCTGAATGCATTTTGAATGGAGGAGCATCTGCTAGATCATGCATGGGGATCTTCACTCAAATGGTGGATAACGATAGCATGCTGTTTGCAAAAACAATGTCAGTATTTAAACGCAAAAAATGCAAATGATACTGTGTGATGCTGCACTGTTGCCAGATTAGGGAGATGCATTGGAGGAGCATCTTTCTCTTTGCATAACCTATAGAGCCCTGGAGCAGGTCAGAGTTGAAAAGACACAGAATAGAAAAGCATGCATGCGTCTGCACGCATTAAACATGCGAACTGCATCCAAAGCATCAGTACAGTACGGGTAATGTCTTCAAGTGCATGGAGGAGGTGTGGGACAATCTTGTGCATCATTATTCAGCGTGTCAGATGAACCGCTGAAAAATGCGTAAATAATTGCGTTGCTTGTTTGTTTGTTCCTGCAGCTCTCTGATAGATGGTTTGAATAGAGGAGATGCGTTCGCTAGCATCATGCATGGGGATCTTCTTTTCGCATGATGATATATAGTAAGACGTCAGATTGTTTAGGGTTATAGTGAAGCAATGTTGCAACATGGTGCAAGAATTCAAATTCTTCTTTTGCGAAATTGCGCTGGTGCCACATTATCAAACAGATGTTTCTGGGTTGTTCTCAGAGAAAAATTACTTACAACTTGGTATGCTAACCTTACCAACATCCACAACAAGTGTATGGTGCATGCAAAAAAGACATCACTTCCCCCTCCCTTCACTTCTTACCTCAGCCAGAAATATCACCATGCTGCGCAGTTTTAGACCTGAATCATGCGTCTTCCCTTTGCTCTGGCATTAACATTTTCAAAAAAAAACAAGCCCTGCTTCATTAAAGTCATAAATAAGGAGCTCACTGATGTTCCAGTGAATGTCATGAGCTCTGGATTCAGTCAGTCAAAGCAAACACTGCCCCCTGATGTCCACCAGCCTTCATCTGAAGCGACCATTCACTCAAAATAAAGCTGCTGTCATCATTTACTATCCGGAATGACTTTTTGAGAATATTTGACAAGTAAATCAGCTGTGTATTGGGGCAAATGATTTATGTATCAAGTCATTTATAATTTAGATAAATACACACTTCAGTGCCACAAAACACTGGAGCGTTTGATAAAACAAAGGAGATTCAGTTGAACCAAAAATGTCTGAAAGTCAGTCTAAAGTCAGTTCACCCAGTGTATCATCGCACTATACAGACAAAACCCCAGTCAATGCATATTAACGTCCTGCTGATCTGCATAAGAGAACGTGATTCTCAGCTCTCCGAGGTTCATTCGTATATTTCAGCGAGAGCAGCTCAGCAGAGGAATCCAATCAAAGCCGACGTGTCAGTCCAGATCTCCAACACCACCACTTCTGCTTTTAACCAGCGCTTCATCCGTCGGCACTAACTAGTACCTCTGAGGATTGGCTCTGATGTGTCAATCATTTCAACAGCACTGCGTCAACACAGACACAGATCAATATTACAAACACACTGGAAAATCCCTCCGAAGATCCGTCAGCCTCCGTCTCGCCACCACGGAGAAGGCGGTTGCATTAAGAGTGTTTAAAAGTTAATTAACATGAAAGTTTGAGCGTTTCTGCCACTGCGCTGACCATTTCATCTTCTCTGATGAAAGAAAGAAGTTTCAAACGAGGCAAGACAGGGCCCAAGTGCTGTGGTTTATCTGGGAAATATCAAGCCCACTTGAGGGATATAGTGAAGCGAGTGTTGTATCAGGTCGATGCAGGGGGAGAAATGAACTAGAAAAAGGTCAGAGGCTGACATTAAAGAACAAAACCAGATTAACCCCAAACCAGAACTGACCGGCTACACCAGAAGAGTCGCTACAACCAACACAACACACTCACAACTATACACTAAATCATTACACCCCATCTGTGGTGGGATTTCTTTCTTTTTTTAATGCTTTTGCATCCTTTTAGATTAAATTAAAATACATAAAACTAACAATACTGAACAACAATTCTGACAATTCTAACAAAACTAACAATTCTGAAACTTAATCTGAATTATAAATAGAAAACACCAATTGAACATGAATGAAACTTCAGAAATCATCTCATTGATAAAACAGCAGTGCTGTACATCTGAACGAGAGTACAGTGATGCTTGACTAAAACCACACTGACAAACACATGAAGCGTCCGAGGTCGAGTGTCCCGTGCTTTATCACTCCCTGTTCGCTCCTGTTGTGGAAGTGCGACTTAATTAACAGTTACGACAAATGTGTTTTCACTTCAGATTAGTAAACGTGGTGCTACCGACACTCTAGAAGTTGTCATTTACACCACAAACAGCCTTGCTCTCTTTCATAACTTCAAGTGCGTGCGCTCTGATCCACCCGACCACGTTCACAAGCTAGATTACTATAGTGTTGCCAATTTAACAATTTTGTTGCTAGATTTAGCAACTTTTCAGACTATCCTAGCATCTTTTTTTTTCTTCAAAATGCACCTAACAACAAATTAACCATTTTTTTTATTTCTGTCAAACAATTAATCGCGATTAATCGCATCCAAAATAAAAGTTTTTGTTTATATATATATATATATATATTATGTATATATAAATACACACACAATATATATTTACAAATATTTACATTTATATATTTATATTCTTAAATTTTATATTATATATAAATATATTTAATAAATAAACATAACATCTATGTGTTTGTATTTATTTATACAATACATAATAAATATACACAGTTTGAAAAAAAAATATATATTGGATGTGATTAATCACGATTAATCGCTTCACAGCACTAATATATTGATATTATTTATAATACAGATATGTTCAATATATACAGTAGAAACATTTCTTAAATATATACGTGTGTGTATTTATATATACATAATAGATATACACAGCAGACACATTTTATGTAAACAAAAACGTTTATTTTGGATGCATTAATCACAATTAATTATTTGACAGAACTACAATTTTTTACATCACATGAGAATAAAGTTGATTCGATTAAATTCGTATCTTTGGATGGAAACACAGCTATTGTTAGTCAGTAAGGTACACTTATCACAAAAATCTTTAATTGGTTTTCTTTTGGAAATATTTTTCAAATTCACACTGAATGCATTTATGTCCGTAAAGAATGTATGTGTCAAAATCGTGATTAAAATCTAAATTGCAAAATTGATCAAAGAAATTGCAATAGTTTTTTTTTTTTTTTTTTGTCCAGCCCTAGACACAACGTCATTTAGCAACTTCAAGCAACAAATCGACCTGCCTTTAGCAACTGTACCTAAAAATGAGTGGGCAACACGTAGACTGAATGGAGTGTGAGCGCGCGGGAGTCCTTGAGGACACGGTGTGTGTGATCCACACTGTAGCCTTTTCTTCACATGAAGCGGTGCGTGGTGCTCTCTACGCCCTCCTGAGGTGCTCTATCGTCTCCGCCGCAGCAGGAACCGCGTTAATAGCACGGGGAACATAGCTCTGAACTAACCTGACATCTGATCCATGGGGTCAGGAGAGGACAAACCCGCAGGACACACGACCTGAACCAATTAGCTGTGCTAGCAAAGAGCCGCCTCTCGGCTACCCACACAGAAATAGCCAGAAAGGTGAACAAGCACCTCTCTATAAAGGCAAGAGGTTTTGTGTACATTGTGTTGCAAATCATACACTGAATTTAGCTGAAATGTACAGTAAAATGAACAGATTTGCATAATCTAAACACCCAGTCAGTCTTTAAACCACAGTAAAAGCTGCTTAATAATTATCTCAAGTAAGTTATCCATTGTTTATCGGTTGAGGCTAAAAATGAGCTTAAGAAAAGAGCATTTCAACACAAATGTAAATTGATGTTGATTGTTAAATGTTGTTTTTGGCATGGTTTTGTGGTGTGCCACATTTTTACTTAAACAGCGTGGGAAAACGGTATTGAAGAGAGGTGAAATAAATAAATGCCAAGAATATCCTTTTGTTTTAATGAAACAACACTGAAGTTTACAGATTGTCAAATTCATCAGGAAATTTGAACAGTAAGTGTTATTTTGGCACAGTTTTGACAGTAATAACTGCTCATTTAAACTTATTGCAATGTACAGTAAAAATAGCTTAAATGCATTACTTCACACGCAATCACCAATTTAGACTACAGTAAAAGCTTAATAAAAAAAAAAATTACCTCAAGAAACTTACCTCAGTTCAGGTGGCTAAAAGTTTGCTACCTCAGGTAAGTTATTCGATATTTATCAGTCAAGATTAAAAAAAATCTTTACTCTACAAAACTGTTGCGCATACCTGAACAACACTAATTGCCATTTTTTGACCAAAACTGTAAGAATGAATGACTAAATGACAGACCTGGTCTGAGATAATTAACAAATTGGTTTAGTGAAAGATTTGATAACTCATAATACATCTCCACCTACTGCTGTATCAAATATAACCTACAGGAAAGTACAGCAAAAAAAGAAAAGTTGCTGTATAGGAAACACATTTTCAATGAGAGACTGTTCAAAGAAAAACCCTTAAATTACTTTAAGTAAAAATGTTCAAAATATCAACTTATTTAACTTAATATTTAAGCTAGCCAAGGCTATATTTCTAATAATTTAATCTGTAGTTAGTAAGCCGAAACACAAAAATAAACACTAATTTTTTTTTTTTCTGAAGTATTTTATACATTTTAGGGAGCTAATTTTTTTATAAACTTTAAGAGAAAATGAAAGAAATTGCAAATTTAATGCAAAATATTTATAAAAACAACATTCATATAGGGTGGGCGATAATGGAAAAAAATATCGCAATTTTTTTCAGGAATATTACGATTAATGATTTTATCATAATTCTTTGCCCTGTTACTATTTTGCAAGTTGTCTGAGCATTAAAGCTAAACCAATTTCCATATTTTAAAAGAAAAAGCCTTGCAATGTAACAAAACAGTGCTTTATTTTTCAGGTACAGTAGGTGTATTTAGAAGTTGCATTCAAGAAATGTATAGTAATGGAAGTGGCACTCCTAAATGAATCTGCATTTTAAAATTAAACGGGTTGAATGAATGATTCAACGACTCACCCATAAAATATCTGTTTCTGCCCAGAATCAATCAGTGTTTTTGAAAAAATCAGACTGAATGGACAGTTCAATTACTCAGCCAGTCCTAAATTAAATATTTAATAGCTAACAAGACATTATATATCACCACCGACTGGCAAATGAATAGAAATGACAGAAAGACGACAACTAGAAGTATTTTCACTGTAGGTGTGTTCAGTATCAGTCAGGCAGCACATCCAAAACCAACAAACTGTATTCGAAACACTCCATGGCATACGAAACAGTCTGACAGAAATCAGGAAGTACGAGTGGCTTGTCAAGCCCAGAGCGACGACAGCAAGTGAAGTGAAGCACGAAGTCCAGAGGCTCTTTCCCTAGAGGCTAAAAACACATCAAGAAATCAGTTCCCGACTCTCACTATGCCAAACCACAATTCCCATGAGCTCTAAGCCTCTTATTCTGATTTGTGTTTCTTCCTTCGCCTCTCCAGAGGAAACAGGCTGTTGACCGGAGTGGGAAAGTGCCCTGGCAGTTTAGCCAAGCATGGTGGCAGATAGAGCGAAAATTGCTGAAAAATTAATCAAATCCAAAGACGGACTGAAGCGCCGAGGGGGAAATCGGCGGCTGTGCGTGACAAGTGCTCGGGGCACAGCAAATAAAACCTGAAGGGAAACACAATCACTCTGAAGCAATCACTGTGCTCACAAAGACACCCACGGACATGAACGCGGAGGAGCTGATCTCAGTTCTGTCTGCTGGACTCTAAACTCTGGAGACGCGGAGCTCATCTTCACCTTCAATTCTGCACAGCCATTTTATGCTTTCAGACGCATTTAATGGCATGTGATTCAGAGGACGTCAAAGGTTATAGGGTCTTAGTTGTTGGTTTTATTCTTTGTGTTATAGAAGAAAAGTCTGAAACGTTTCGGCAACCATTAAAGCTTGATTACAGGAAAGTCGACATTTGTAATGGTCGTAGTTATTTGCTTTTAAATTTGTTAGAATAGTTGACATTCTACCTTCTACTTTTTCTATTCCATTTTTTTTATGCAAGTTAGTAAATAATAACAAAACAAACTGTTACATGTTTGTATCATTGCTTTAAATAACAAAAAATTAATGAAAATTAATAAGATGCCAGTTTTATACTTGTCTATTTTGTGCGATAAATAATGATAAATAACATTAAAAATGTATTAATTGTAAAATATCAATAGTTCAAATAATTAATTTAAAATTATTGTGTTAAGAAAAATCTACTTTTATATTTATATTATGTTAAAATGAAATGACATAATAAAATAAAATAACTGTTTTTATACTTGGATATTTTGTGCAATAAAAAAAATAATTAATAAACATTTTATAAAACCAGATATGTGTACATTGTGCGAATATTTAAATAATTAATACAGTTCAAAGTTACTTTATTATAAGTTAGATTAACACTTTTGCACTTTGCAAATAATTAAAATGTACAATTCAACTACTTTCTAAAATAGTTTTATAGTTGAATAAACGATGTAAAAACATTAATATACTTTTATATTCTGTGAGATTAAGAAATCATATTAAAATTATAATGAAATAAGTCAGATTTATACTTACTATGCAAAATTACATTTATAAACTGGTTTTAATTATAAAATAAAACCTTGTTTTATACTTGTATATTTTGTGCAAATTATTAAAAGTTATACATTAAATTAATTACAAAAGTAAATAAGCCAGACTTATATTGTGTAAATGTCGTGTAAATTAAAATTAATAAATGTAAATAAAAAAATAGCTAAAAAATATATAATATATTTTTAAAAAAATAGAAAAGGGAACTCTTTTGGAATTAGAGGAGAAATTAAAAGGGAATTCTTTGTCGTTTACATTGAGTCACGTTACCCGATTGGTCAAGTGATTTTTGCTCCACAACATTTAACTTCAACCCAACAATTGTAGTGGTGAGGGCAACAATCAAGATCCCTGAAAATAATCTACAGATATTCAAAAACATGAACCTGTATGTTTGAAAATAGTTTTTAAAATGCAAACGACAAAAGCAGTCCAAAAAACATACTATAACAAAAAATACAAAAGAAATTAAAAGAGGAAAAACAACGGTTTACACCAAAACCAGGCCTTAAAAGTACTTCACGAATAGTCCCTCTCCATCCTCAAGTGGGACAGCGTCCAAACGGCAGGCCCTGTCACCACAAATAACATCACTCGGTGGATTTTGAACCAACTGCGGCATCATAAATCCCACCCAACAATTATTGATTAAATGCTTTCTCCCAATAATGAAAGTTATAAATCTCCTTCTTTCAAAAGACACGCTATATAATCTAATAAAGGAGTTACATGGCCAAACCTCTGAGAGGAGGCTTAAGAGACTGGGCTTCATTATACGACCTCAACATGGGCAAAGGAGAGAAAGAGAAAGAGAAAGGTCGGCTGAAAACACGCAGCTTGCATCTGAAAACCACAATGGAATTAGTTATCAGAAGGACTATTACTCAGAACAGGGTATTGATCCAGATGAAACATGTTCGCTTTAGTTGACTGTTATTTAAGCAATAATGCCAGTCAAGCGTTTAAACTTTCATGTGAAGAGTTTCTCCAGAAATATCTCTGCTCTGTTGATGGGTTAAACTTGATGCAGAAATATGGAGTTTTTCTCTCTGGGCTTTGGTTTAGTAAGGGAAAAGAGCAGAAAATGTCCACTCTTGGTTGGAGCACCATCCAGAGATCAGCCTCTTCTTGGTGGTGTTAGATGGTGTACGGAGGACTATCAATGTCTGGAAATGAGATAGAAGAATAATATTTAATGAAGATTAAAATCTATGAAGAAAACTTAAAAAACAAGGATGAAAACGCAGAAGGAGATACCTTGAGAAATCATGAAGATGATGATTGACGATGAGAAACCATGATGAGACAAGCTCTCATGAAGACCAAGAAAACTATGAAAAGGAGAACATTTAAGGAAACAGGTTGAAAAACCAGAAGGAGATGTCTTGAGGAAACCATTATGAGAACCAAGTTGAGATATGAGGATCTTTGAAGAAAAAGAAAACTATGAAGATGAGGCACTATGAGGAGAAAAACTGCTGAGGAGCCAGTATGAAAAACTAGAAGATGTCCAGAGGAACCAGGATGATGATCCAGGATGAGAAACAATGATGAGATATGAGGAGCTCTAGTGAAGACAAGAAAACTATGAAGATGATAAACTATCATCTAAAAAGGTTTTCCATCTACAAAAGAGAAAAACTGTCAAATAACCTGGATGAAAAACCAGGAAAAAGATGTCTTAAGGAACGGTATAGATAGGATTTCAGATACTTGAAGAATGAGAAATGATAAAGTAAGATGTAAATTGCATATCTTTGCTCCGTTTGTTAATATTGAGCAGTTTTAATTTTTTTGCTGCCATATTTTCACTGTATTATACTATACAGTATGATCCGTATGAACCATAAAAGCCTGATGTATGAGCCAGTATGAGCCATAAGCCATGTATATGAGCCGTAAAATCCTGATGAATCAAATATGGTCTTAAGGTCCAATAAAATGTTACAATTCAAAAAATTTGCTATTTAAAATGACAATTTATATTTTTATGACTATTATGACTAAAGAGGGTCTTGGTTGAAGCATCTTGAGAAACCATGGTTAGGAAAGTATTCAGTTACAAACATAACATCGGTTACCTGAAATATAAGAACGATTACTGCGTATGCTAAGAGGCTTTGAGAACCAGTACAATGGTACAGTGGAACCAGTATACACTGTGCTTATGGCAGAGGAATGACTACATGTGTAATCTTGGCACCTCAGGGGACAAAAATAGTAAACACCTCCCAAGGCGAATGGGCTAAGTGATGGTTCCAGAAGACAGACAAATGGCTTCTGACAGGTCGCTAGACCATGCCCAAGAAGAGGTCGACACCTCTAGTTGAATGGGGTCATACTCCAATGTGGCATTGCAGGCCCAAGGAAGAGTAGGCTAACATACGTAATACCGTCAACTATCTACTTAGAAAGTCTCTGCTTTATGACTGGATGCCCTTTAGCATGGACACCAAAGCAAACAAAGAGCTGTTCAGACTGCTTAAACAAACTTGCAGAGTAAATTCAACTCCTGGTCCTCTTCTGAGGAAAAAAGTGCAGAGAGTGTAATGGCCTGTCCCCTGAATGGAGTAGAGAGCCGCCAGGACCGAATTCCAGGCAGGTACTGTAGGTCTCCCAGAGAGTGCCTGTAAGTCTCACATTTGTTTGACTGTTGCAGCAGCTCAAAGGGAGGACACTTCAAGGCTCTCAGAACAGTGGACAGGTCCCACGTAGGGACAGTGAGGGGATGGGGTGTATTCAGCCTCCTAGCCACCCTTAGAAAACCGACAACAAAGTTGTTTCTGCCCACTGACTGGCCTGCTATAGGGGCATGAAAAAAGCTGTTATAGCTGCTACATAGATCTTGAGCAGAAATTGGGAGTGCCCATTATCTGACAGCTCCTGCAGGAAGGACTACATTGCCAATACGTTACAGATGGAAGGATCCTCGCCATGGATTAAGGACCAGGTGGAGAACACCTACCACTTAAGGGCATAGAGGCATCTTGTAGCTGGAGCTCTAGCCTAAGAAATGGTGTTTAGAACACCATTTCTAAGGCTAGCTTGCAAACTCCCATCGAGTGGTCAAAGATGCAGAGCCCACAGCTGAAGGTGGCATGAAAGGTGGCTGAGCAGAGAGGTCATTATTCCACTGCGAGGTGTTTCAACAGCAAGCAGGCTCTTCAGTCATTGGAGAACATTGTCACTGAAGGAGAAGAAATCTGAGTCCTATGATGAAGTGCCCACTTATATAGCCAGATGGCCCCATCCATTTTGGCGGACTTGGGGGCCATAAATTTGTGCACCACTGCTGCAAAGTGTACTATACGAACCAATAGCCATGTAGTTACACTGCGCTATTGAAAAAAGCTTTAGCTCAGGAGAAAAAAGGGTCTTTTCCCCAAAGTGTCTTAGCAAAAGCAGTATGAGCGTAGTATCTATGGGGAACCACCATGAACTGTGAGACGATACCAATACAAGATACCATAATAAGTGAGAAACTATGTTGATAAACCATGATAAACAACTACAGTTTCTCATGAGGAACCATGATAAGGACCCTGCAGTCAAATGTAAAGATGGTAAAAACCAAAGAACAGAAGAAAACAAACACAAGGTCAATACAGTTTCCCAGAAGGCCACATGTGGACTCGATTCATTGGGAACATCCATAATCTGCTTTCAAGAGTTTGTTTCCATCTGTAGTCAGAAGACTTGTTGTTGTTTCAAAGATCTTGAGTTCAGCCACGACAGCAGAGATTATTTATGACGGAGATGCAGCAGGTGGTCGAGCGCACCAGTCAATAAACTTGGACGTGCTGAAGAAGCCTAGAAACTTCAATCCGACTACTATGGTGGAGGAGTAGCCCATATCTGTGGCGCCAACAGCTTCTGCTCTCCCAGGAGAAAAAAAGAGACGGGAAACAGTCACGAATACCCACAGGATTTGGTGCGGCGCTCCGTGTTAATATGATTAATAGGATCAGAGGAAAGAAACTCATATCAATAAGACTGACCTCTATTATTGAGCCCTCGGAGCCGCGAGGATTGATGGGGAGAGATTGGAAACGAGAAAGAAAGAGAAAGACGGGGACTTTTACCTTAGGATTTTCCCCCCTTATTCAATTTAAACTCCTTGCAGCGCCCCCACTTTGAGTAGTGACACAGTGTGGCGTATCGCACCTGGACATACGAGTAAAATATGAGTTTACACGCTCACCCTGCAGACATACATTACTGAAACTCATTGTGGATTTCATCACGTGTATCTACAGCAGGGTTTGCCTACTTTCTCTCAGCCTTAAGCCTAGAAATTCAGTTTTAGGATCTAAACCTTAAACAGTGTACAATAATCATATGAAATTAGGAAATATTTCAGATTTGAGTGCTCTTGAGTTTTTATTTTACATTTGTGACCAGTATTTTAACATTATTTACATATAATTGATATATATGAAAAAAAATATCTTTATATTTATATTTTATTTGTATTACTATTTTGCATTAGCTTGTATTTCTAGTTACATTTTTTTAAATTTTACGATTAAATTATTATTATTTAATATTATTTCTTTAATATTTCACAAGTTTGGTTTTAAATTAACAAACGATAATTCGTTTTAATTCGCGATAATATCCGTATTTCTGACCTTACGCTCTCGTTCTTGAAACCGAACCAATATTATGTAAAAGAAATTCCCACAAAACACATTATTTGTGTCATTTCCCAGAATATCAAACAAATCATTAAAACAAGACAAAATGTGCTTGAGATACAACATTGCATGAGAATAGAAGACTTATATCTTGAAAGTGTTTTTAATTTGTCTAGCAAATAAATAAAAAATCTGTCAGTGCAGTTAAAACAAAATCTCACTGGTCTAAAAACACAACACAATGGTCCAATAAACACCATTTTGATGTAGAATTTACATATTTTTGGCTAAATACTGAGTATTGATTCTGGATTCCATTTCTAACAAGACATGACGGACATCTTGGCTAATACGAAGCTTTTGGCAACTCCAGTCAGAAGATGGGGATAAAAAACAGCGCGAACCGGACCAACTGTTGGCGTTGACTTTCATGAGATGACTGTACTGAGGCTAGGCTTGCTAATTAGCAGTCCCACAAGCACCGAACGCTTTCATACTGATGAATATTTGATTAGACGCTGCACTCAGATAATGCACAGTGTGTGTGAGCGAGACACAATGAGTGTTTCTCTCCTTGGTTTATGGTGGCTCTCATCCTGAAAAACGGCTTATTACGGCGGTTAACACAAAGAGAACAAAAGCATGTTCAGGCGACAGACGCGCAGCTCTGTGCACACAGTTAGTGTGGATAAACATGCAAACAATTCAACACACAAACAAACAAACAGCGAGGCTATTTAAAGAAGCTAAAATCAGAGGTTTTGTTCATGTCCTTGGAAACACAGGTGAAAGAAATATTCAAATGTTTTCAAATAGATGTGGACGCTTTTCTCTCTGGTGCTTTTATGCACTAAACATTCACATTTAAACACAATAAATATGTCCAAAATATTGTTATTTTTTTATGGTGTATTTTGTCTAGATGCACTGGATTTTTACACTTGTTTTAAGTTTTAAATACTGAGGAGGATTAAAAAACAACTAGAGAACAATACTTTTGTCAATGAGTCATCAGTCAAAGACGACTCATTAATACTTCATTAAGAGTGTAAACATCGTATTTAATTCCATGCAAATGGAAACAAGGATTAAATAAATGTAATCTGTGTGGTAATAATAAATAAAATAATAAAATATTAAATAAGTAATATATCTTGATAAAAATATTCTTAATAAAGAACACACTGCAGGACACTTAACTATCGTAGTGCTACACTACCAACAATTTTATATTATTTACATAAAATTATAAATAAAAGCATTTTGTTAATTGAAATTAAAGCAAAAATAAAACTAAAAATTTACACTAAAAAAAAAAGAGTTATACGTTCATGCACAAAAAAGATTAACTGAAAATTAAGTATATAAAGTATATATAATAATTTGTTTATTTACATGCATGAATATAGTTACATAAATGTTTAATAAAAAACATCAATCATATTATTTTTTAAACCATCATCTATCTATCTATCTATCTATCTATCTATCTATTTTTTCTTATCTATGCGCGCTAGTGAAGTGCAGGATGCTCTGTGTTCCCAGCATGCTGTGCGTGTGGTGTGATTGGCGTGGTAATGGGCCCCTGCTACATTATGATAAGGTCAAATTAGAATTAATCACTGTGTTTCTTCTGTCTATCTCCCTCTGGGCTAAATGAATAAACATGACTTGGCTGAAGTGCTCAACTCTTAGGCTAGTTAAACAATGACACACTGATTCTGATAAGGGCGGGATTTCACACACACACACACACACACACACACACACACACACAAACCAATGAATGTCTTATGGATGTTCGGCCAATTAAGATTCCTTAAATGCTTCATGCTCCGGAAAGGAAATCCGATAAGTTTATCCCAGGAATTTGTCGTTTAAGGAAGGCTAAACATTTGCAGAGCATTACAGCTAATTTAGGAAATTAGTTTTCAGTCAATACGAGACAAGTGGCTTGATAAGAGCCGTGTGTTCGGCTAAATAAAGCTGCGTCTAACACATTTTAACACGTTTACATTCAATACGCCACATTCCCCTGCAAAATCAGTTCATGTGCATGATTCATAAAAAAACAAGACAACATTATTTAAATAAAAAATTTAAACTAATATGGTAATAAACTATGTAAAGAAATACTAATAACAATATATATATATATATATATATATATATATATGGTAAATAAATAGTTCAAAATATGAAAAATACTAATAAGGTATATAAACAAGGTGATTGTTTCTTCAGCAGAGAGGCAGATCTACCGGGGTGGCATAGGGTGGCAAATGCCACACTAAAAGAAAGCCTTGCCACCCATGCTGCCACCCCAGACGAATTAAAGGTTATGGCCAATTTGAAAATTCACGAGCACAAATCTTTCGTGTGATTCTCAAATGATTCGCGATCCCGCTCCGAACTCCCAAACTGACTCAAATGATTCGCGATCCCCATAACTGACTCAAATGATTCGCGATCCCGCTACGAACTCCCGAACTGATTCAAATTCGCGAACCCCAAACTGACTCAAATGGTTCGCGAACCCGCTTTGAACTCCCGAACTGACTCAAATGATTCGCGAACTCGCTTTGAACTCCCGAACTGACTCAAATGATTCGCGAACCCGCTCCGAACTCCCGAACTGACTCAAATGATTCGCGATCCCGCTACGAACTCCCGAAATGATTCGAATTATTCGCAATCCCCAAACTGACTCAAATGATTCGCGAATCCGCTTTGAACTACCGAACTGACTCAAATGATTCGCGAACCCGCTCCGAACTCCCGAACTGATTCAAATTATTTGCGATCCCCAAACTCTAATAATTTACAAAGTATTAATATACCGTAATATTTTTTGTTGTTGTTGTTGTTATAAAAACAGACCTAAGCCATCAATAGCCTTTAAAATGGCTTAAAATGCATTATATAAAAAAATAATGAGGCAATAATGATTGGTTAATAATAACACTGTTAAAATACATAATGTATAAACAATTGATGCACATGTTATTACAAATGCCATGTGATTGCTGCTGTTACACTTACAGGACAATCAAATCCTTGTTTAGGCTCCTGACCAAACATTTCATTCAAATATTCACTTAATCTTTCATTTTTGGACACCTTTTTGCTATAGATGACACAGGATTTACAATTTCTTCAACAAAAAAACGTGCTTATAACAACCCTTACAAAAATAAACCATGGTTTTATCATAGTAAAACTGCTTTGTTTCCTTTTGCATGATTTCTGAATGCTTGAGACTATAAAATAAATAAGAGTCATAATAAATTTATAGCCATAGGTAAATGTCGAGAGCTACAATTGTGATTTATAAATAATACAATTTATTCATTTAGTTTTTTATTTGATTAAAGTTATTTTTTCACCCCTATAGTAGGTGTTTTTTCCATCATCATATTTGAGGAAGTTGGGCACAACAATAAATCCTGCTTATGGGAACCCTTAAGGTGTTGTTATACACGTCTCTGGGAATGTGTGCTCTACTACTACACACACACACACACACACACACACACACACACACACAGACACACACACTGAAGCACGCATGGTGTTTTCAGCTCTTCAATATATTAACACATGATGTATGATACACATGTGCACGTCAGTGCGCTATTAGAGGATTTCACCATTTCATTTGACAAAACTATCGTCATTCATTCGTATCGTATACACAGACTGACAGAAACGGCAATGTCTATACGACAACCTGTCGAAATAAAATTTCGGTATAACTTGAAGAAATTAGTACTATTGCACAGTAGAGTATGCTATACTTCAAGTGTGCTCAATAGCTGATAATAATAGTTTATTATAAAACACAAAAACTCTGTCTACAACTCACAAAAATAAAAGTTTGGTCTAACTCAAAGAAATGATGTAAGAAATTGCTTAGAAAAATATACTTTAAAAAAGATATACTAAAACATTATTTTAAAGGAATATCACACAAGTTTTGAAAGAAGTTTTAATTTAAGCTTGACAAAACAATAACACCATATTTTTTCAAAAACTAAGTCTAAATGTAGCTCTTGACTGGTTGAGTTAGATGATGATTAACTCTAAACAGTAGAAAATCAGTTGAGTCTCAACAGCTGGAAATGGCTGTTAAAATCTTGTGTTTCTTATTATAAATTGCCATATTGATAACACTGAACTTTTTATAATGCTCTTAATTACATGTGGATGCATACTGTATGCATTAGTGAGTGTGTGGTGCTTATGGGGTATGGTCACTTATTCCTTATATGAACTGTTTCAAATGCAAGACATTGATTGCATGAGATTAAGTTTGTAAATGATAGCCTGTGTCCTTTTGTAGTGTGCACATATATTTATCATCAAACTGTGATAACTGTGACTAAATTCAGTATATATACACATCTGCCATACGTTGCCACCCCTCAAAAATTCCTGCCCCCTTCTCGCCACCCCATCAATATTTTTCTAGATCTGCCCCTGATAGTCAGAATTAATTAAACAAATTTTAGATTTAGAAAAAAAATAATAAATGTGTGTGTACAACGTCTATTTGATGCATTAGGTCTGGATCTATATAATCTATAAACCTATTTGTTAATGGAGAACACATTATATTTGACTCTTCAGCTTCAAAAGAGCCCAGCTGTGCTTTTCTCCTCAGGAAGAGGCTTCAAACGCGCGGCGTGAGGCGAGGACACATTTGTTGTCGTATCTGCAGGTGTGTGTCACTCTGAAACAAACACCCACCATGTCCACAGCACACAACAAATGCCTGCAATAGATTTCATGCGCTCGAATGCGGCCCGCGGCATGAACACATCTCTCACCAGAGCTTATGGGATGGACACAAATAAATAAATTAATAAATATCAAAGGAGCACAGCGTAATGCTTTAGTGGGTAATAAAACACGCGGCCGTCAGGGAGCACAACGGGGGGGACTGGATTCCCAGAGGCCTTGGGATACACAAGCACCACAACGAAGGAGAGTGTACATATCAATTTAACAGCAAATGAAGTCTATTTCACCAGGCTGAATGGGAAAAAGGTCACACAGACCCTCAGTCCGAGGTTTCCAGGCTGATCTGGGATCAGACGCTTATGGTTTATTTGATCTTGTGACCATTGTGATACGTTAAAACACATGCATGTTGTTTAGTGACAAACAGTTCACTTACGAGTGTAGTACAATATTATTTTAACATTAGTCCCTCTTCTAATCAAATCACCTCAGAGAATCTGAAAAAGAATAACTGAAATAAACTTTATTTGCGGGTGGATGTCCATGATGTCATATACTAATAAAAATAGGTATTAATTGAAAATCTATATCTTCATGTTGTTTCTCTGACAAGATATTATCACAGCATACCACTGCTTTAGCTAAAGATTATTATTTTCTTCATCTAAACATCTCATTTACTGTCATAAAATCTCATAAAATGTCATTTAGTGTTACTGTAACATAATAAGTGTTGATGTATGTGCATGATTTTAAAGAAAGTTCTGGCCAAATAGATTATACATAAAATGCCATCATAAAAAAAAAAAAACAAATCTTAATCATTATATATTTTTTCATTAAATGGTCTAAAAGGAAGAAACAAAGAGGACAACAAGGCATTCAGTGCACTCCCTTCCTTGTCCAAGAAAAGAGAAAATGAGACAGATGTGGAGAGAAGCACAAAAGAAATACAAAAAATAAAAATAAAAATAATGCCGTGGCACCAATTAACAACAGCGCGAGTTAAAAGCGGTCTGAAATGTTTTTGTCTTTCAGATTTTCAGTTTCCACTGATGTGTAAAGATCCCGTGTGAATATTATCCGTTATTAGCCTATGGGTAGCCTATCCGTTATTCCTAATACTTGCTTTTATGCTTTTATCCAAAGCGACCTACAATGCATTCAGGGCTATCCATTTTTTCCTATCATGTGTTCACTGGGAATAGATCCCCCAACCTTTCCCAAGCTTAATAATGCAATGCTCTACCACTTGAGCTACAGGAATATATATATATATATATATATATATATATAATATAAAAACAGCTGCTTTTATCCAATGTGTTAATCAGTAATTTTAAACATGATAAAAACGTGCACTTAATTTGCTTGGAAAATACTTGTGAATACGGCAGTCATACAAAACGTACAGTATCCCAGCCTAATAATAATTGCTCTAAACAGACCTGTGTGTTTTGTATCACCAGTGCCGTGTCCGTTCTCTGAGCATATAAGCCCTGTCCGTGTGAGGCACACCGCTTCCAGCTCACGCTGTGCTGTCGTTTATTAAAAGTTTCATTATTCTGATCGTGTCTCGTGTCCATATTGCACCAAAACCCTTGGGTCCGCAGCAACACACCCGCCACACGTGAAGTCAACTAGATTAACCGTTCTCCAAATAATAAAGATGCAAACACACAGAAAGTCCTGCCTTTATTACACCACGTCAGCCCTAGTGTTCAGAAGATGAACAGAGGTCGTACAGGTTTGGCACGACATGAGGGGGAGTAGATCATTAATGACACAATTAACATTTTTGGGTGAACTATCGCTTTAACTGAATTGAATTAATTGAATGTTTAATACATGCGCTGACAAACTGTGTTATGTGACAGTATATCATTTGGTGTGACGATCAGTGTCAAAAAGAGTTTAGTTATAAATCATAAAGTAGAAGAAACAAAAGTGAAATATCTTCAAATATTTGGCAAAAATATTGAGTTGTGTTATACTGACTCTTGAATTTCCAAAATGATGTGGTTCATCATAAGTCTTTACCATTACTATGTTTTTGAGATTTCACTTTTTTGTTTGTTTTTTTGTGCAGATCCTTTAGATTTAGTATTATTTGTCTTAACCATCATGCAATCAAGTAAGGCATTTCTCCTCAGTCTTTTCAGATATTTCAGATTCTGACAAACCCTGATAAGGTCCAAAACATGATAACGCCACAGTAAATGTCAGAAAGCATGGCGTTAACATCTTGATATATGTAGCCCTATGGTGTTACTGTTGAAAATGACATGAACGTGTCATATCCATCATAAAAACATTGTATTAACATGTTAAAAAATATATGTTATTACCATAGTATTGGCTTTCCTCAACGAATCATAACTTTTGAACAAATCACTTGAGTAAATGATTCAATGACTCTTTGTAAAGAGTGTTTTTTAATTAGACTGAATGATTTGCTTCACTGCTAAATTTATGAACGATTCAAAGGTTTTTAATAAATCCTTTGAGTAAACAATTTAGTGATTTGAAACAAACTGGATGAACAAATGACTGATAAAGATTATAATTTGTCGCCAGCAACTAATTATAGTGAATATACACAAATTAAACTTTAAATACCACATAAAATCGGTTAAAAAATAAAAAGTTCATACAACATCTTGTTTGACCTCTTGTGTTTGAAGAAAAATACATTTTTAACCATGCTTTTACTGATTCTATGCTGAAATACTAATATAAATTTGACATCATATTTTAAAAAGGCCATTTTCTAGAGGACCAGAAACCAACATGGAAACATGAAGTACTTGAAGAGCCAAAAATAGATCTCCATCAGAGATTTCTTTGCTGACCTTAAATGCCCATAAAATGAACCGTATACTTTATTTTTACGAGTACAGACTTCTCACTGAACATTTTGGGCCTCCTCTGAGATGGGAAAGAAAATAAATAGCATGAGGAGGTGACTTCATTCAGACTGTGTGAGTTGAGTTCAGACAGGCCAGGAACATCAAAGCGTTTCGGTGTCCTGAACGCCGGCCACCGCTAGCCGAATGACTCACTGCGTGGCATGTTTGACATCCCTGTCCCCGACCGAGAGATATTTCTATTCCGAGTAATTCAAGTCAAGCTGATGTGGAACCGGGAAAGAAGAACCTGCTGGGATTTGGAGCTGGGGAACTGCCAATTATTATTCTGAAAGCACATATCCGAGTAATCCATAGTTAAATATGTAACACCGCCTGACATTTACCGAGAGAGCTACTCAGAAATTATGAATTCTCCGTTGGATTTTTGGGGCATATGAGGGGAAAGGGATCTGCTGAAAATAAGTGTGTGCTCCTCTGCATTCATTTATGCGTGCCTACAAATCTCCAAACGAACATTGGCAAAAATGAATCATGCCGAATGCACGCAATCGGAAGCAATAAGCGTCAAACCCATGAGAGCGGCACTAGACGGATGTTTATTATTACTCTGAACGGTACTGTCGACACTCAATACAAAATATACATACATTTGGAAGAGTTATGCAACGAAAACGAGGTTTAAAGTGGGAACAGAAAATAAAGGAACAAGAACCAGCCGTTTACCTGTGGGTATAAATACTGCTAGTTGATCCCAGGTTAGAAATAGCAGTTGAAGTGTAATAAAGATGTTGTGCGGGTTGTTAAGAAAAAGCGAAGCAGATCGATGGCGTTCTCAAGAGGCTAGATGCTAAAGCAGGATCTAAAATTCACCGGCACACACCATATCAACATCAACCGATCAATACCAATTACTGGCGCTTTCTGCAGCCGCAAAGAGACCCCAGAATAAAGTCATTCACTGACACTGTTAGTTTTTTAAAAAGGTAAGGCTGACAGGAAGTATGTTTGCATTCACTGAAACGGCAGCAAATACGGAAATACAAATGTAGAAAATAATAACAGTTATACCAAAGTACATGTCGAAAAAAATACACTTTAGGCCTATGTGCTCGCGCTCGTATATATATATATATATATATATATATATATATATATATATATATATATATATATACACACACACACACACACACACACACAAGTATGGCATAAAAGGTTCTCATCATGAAAGAAATGGCAACATCTTTTGCAAGCCTGCTATTGAAAACACAAGAGTGAAAACCGATAAAACAGAGTATCAGCTAACATCAGATCAGTTACCCCTCACACACACACACACACACAGTTGAAGCTGAACAGAGCCATTTCCATTTAGATATGATAAGGTCCCTAGGAAGCGCTGGAGAAAGTAGGTCGCTCTATCATCGCTGGCTGAATTGGAGTCGAAGCGTGTCTCTTATCGTGAGCGCTAATCTCGTCTGGAAGCTGCTATACTCACATTGTAATCCACGCATTATGCTTTCAGGATTAGATTATATTGTGGTAAAGCACAAGAGAGCTATAAACCTAAAGAGACTACAGTCACATCTGAGATTCACAGGTGTCTCTTCAACCGGCGACTCGCAGAAACACACTTTCACACTCACACTAATTGACTTTGTCTACTAACACTGGACAAACAAGCATCGGTTTCAAAGATTTCACCTTTTCCTGAAATAATAATATTAATTATACATTTAGTTTGATCAGATTCTGTTATGGAAGTGACATTAGGCATTTGATCATTTCATAAAAGGTTAGTTTTTATCTCAAATCCGAACAATTAAAATGTATTGTCACACTCTTTGCATAATTTGTCCAAATTACAGCTTGACTGGTAATGACGCTCCAAAATATTTGGCTTGGAAGTGATATTTATCTTGATTTAACTTTGTTTTCTTCACACATTATACATCTGATTTCTTATATTAATATCACGTATTTCTCTTTGATGACAAGAAACACAGATTCTTGGGAAAACTATTGTGGCCATGTTGTTTTTTTAGATTTAGATTAGATTCAACTTTATTGTCACTGCACATGTAGGTACAAGGCAATGAAATGCAGTTAGCATCTAACCAGAAGTGCAATAAGCAGTAAGTACAGAATAAAGGTCTATAATATGTACAATAACTATACAGGTAAGTATTATGGACATAATTTACAGATATTAAATACTATATGCACGATATACAGATAGGTGTACTATGAACATACTATACAGATGGATTATGTAAAAGTGTATGTACACTATAGGCAGAACTATGAACATAATTTACAGTATTGCAATGGACAGTAAAGTGCATAGAAAATATTACAATGTGCAAATGGATTATACAGTGTTCCTGGATGAACAGACAGTAGTGCAGGTAATAAGTTACTGTTTTTGCTTGTTGTGAATAAATAAATAAATCAGTCAGAGTGTTGAAGAGGGGGAGGAGTCTATGTGTGGTGTGGGGGGTGTTGAGGGGTGTCAGAGGGCAGAGTTCAGCAAGGAGACAGCTTTAGGGAAAAAGCTGTTCCTGAATCTTGTGGTCCTTGTCCGGAGGCTCCTTCAGAATGCTGCGAGCTCGACGTAGACAGCGTTTCTTCTGGATGTCCTCAAGAGCAGGAAGTGGTGTCCCTGTGATGCGCTGGGCAGTTTTCACCACCCTCTGCAGTGCCTTGCGGTCAGCCACTGAACAGTTCCCATACCAGACTGTGATGCAACTAGTCAGGATGCTCTCGATCGCACACCGGTAGAAGTTAACCAGGATGGATGAAGACAGCTGGTTCTTCTTCAGTGTCCTGAGGAAGAAAAGGCGCTGGTGAGCCTTCTTGACCAGGCTGGAGGTGTTTGTGGCCCAGGACAGTTCCTCCGAGATGGTGGTTCCCAGGAACTTGAAGCTGGAGACACGTTCAACAGCCAGCCCGTTAATGTGGATGGGGTCATGCGTGCTTCCATTCTTCTTCCTGAAGTCCACAATGAGCTCCTTGGTCTTATTGGTGTTGTGGAAATGAGATTAAAACAAAAACAGTTGTTTTTGCATAAACGTTTAAATTTCTTGTTTTAAATTTGGCAAAATTTTCACACAGTACTTATATATAGTTTTGTTTAATAGTCATAAACTAATCACAAACATATAAGAAATAAAAAAAAACTTTATTAGTAGCCAAAATGGTTGTATGATGTAGAAATAACAACAAAACTTAGAGTCATAATTTGTGTAAAAATTTTAATGTAAATTGTTTTACATTCAATACCCTACATATATTTAATGTTAAACATTATTAAACTAATTGTGAGACAAAAAACAAATAGTAGTTCAAATGGATGTATATTATGAAAATGATGTAAAAATTTAGGAATATCGTCAATAAGTCGTAAATTGCATGAACATTTAAATCTGTGAAATTAAGAAAGTTTGATTATTAAACTTCTATTTGCCGAAATCTTTGTATGTTGTGGAAATGTCAAAACAATGTGAAATAGTGTGACAATATCATTTAACAGCATGTATTTCAGATCAGATGTAACCTGTGATGAAATTAGCAAGAAAAAGGAGTCCGCTGTTTTTTTATCAATAATTATTCGTTTTAATTTCTGTGGAAATGTCAAAACTTAGGAACTGTCATGATTTGCGTAAACATTTAAATTTTCCATTTTATTTGAAAAATAAAACAGCAAATTCTCTCACATTGTTTATAATATTTCACAGTTCTAAGTATTCTGTTGTATTTTCCATTGTTTATTATTGAAAAGACGTTGAACAGTTTTGAGCATCATTACTAATCAGACTCTAATTTTGTTACATAGACTAATGCAAATACTGTAGTTACAATAACATTTAAGTTTGTGTATTTCAGATTAAATGTGATTCAATTTGCCTTAGTTAAAATAGTCTGCTGTTTTAAAATCACGTTTTTGTTGTGGAAAGGATTTCAAAACTTAGGACATTTTTGTAATTCGTGCTGGCATATTTAAAATTTGCTACATTTTCAATATTAAGATTGTTTAGGATTATTTCACTTTTAATAATAAAAGCATTAATATTTTTGAATGACATTGTAATTCTGTGAAATAATGTTAATAGTTTAACAATAGGCTACCATTTATTTGCATGAGTTACAGATAGTAAAAAAAATAAGTAAATAAATATTATTTAAAAAAAAGTTTAAATAATTTCCTAATATCAATTACAATGCTAATATCAATTATGATAGTTAAACGTTTCAATCAGTTTCAATGTGACTTTTGGCCAACAAATAAAACCTGAAATCTGTTAGTTTGAGTAAAAATCAATCTGGGAAACACTGAAAATGGCTGTAGTTGAAGAAACATCCAAAAAAAAACTACCAAAAATGTCTTTGGTGCCAGAGTCAAAACATTTTGTAAATGAAGCACTCAGAGAAAATGCTCTTTGAAAGCAGGACTCGCGGGGCTTTTGTGCAATGTTTGTTTACATATTTTACGTGCCTTTGATGTGGCAACCATTTGTCCTTTTCTTCCTGCTTGCGCTTGTTTGATGGACAAATAAATTCATAAGCGAGGGTTTTCTGTGCACGGGGATCGATACATCAATCTGAGCTTTTACCCAGAGCACCGTTCAGCCCCGGCTTGTTTTTATACCTCTAGATGAGCACCGGAGAACCAATCATCAATCAATGCATCTCACAACCAGCCACCACAACAAAACACTAAATACAGAGACAAGCAGCAACGAGCCACAATATTACCACTGCAAAAGAATAGTTCACACACACACACACACAAATTAAATATTAATATTTTTTACGACTCAAAATAATAGATCCACAAAGTTAACAAAACGATTCACTCAGAATCACAAAATAAAGATTAAACACAAAATTAAAGCAAACAGAATGCTCTAATTGACCCCGGGCCGCGGGTTTGTAAACGTCCCGTCTGAGGAGCGAGATATTAAAAAAAACAAACGTGACGGGGAGAAATATAGAAACATCAGGCTCTGCGTATCTCTTTCTCTCACACGAGCCTCAAAGCAACAGGAGAGATTTCACACAACATCGACTCAATAAACCCAGATTCATCTGGAGAGATCCCAAATCTGAGCTAACGTCGTCTTAATATACCAGGTGTGTTCGCTGACCCCTCCGAGATGGATAAAGCCAACGTTTACCAATGTAACGATAACCTTAAAGTGTGGCTGATTCTGCTTCAGAACTGAAGAAACAGCATGAGAAACTGAACAGAAACATCTTTAAATGATTGAGACGCAGAATCCAGTGTTTGACTGACAGATCTAGTCTGCTCTGCCATTTACTATTGATCAGTGAAGAAAATAATGAAGTCGTCAAACCACAAGAAAACCCCTGCTCGTTATTTATTTGGCCCTTTTTCCCTTTGAAAAAGAAGAAAAACAACATACTCTAATCATCTCCAACTTGCCAGTGTTGTTTTACATAATCTGTTATGTAATCTGCATAATATTTATATCATAAACTTTAGGAAAAGAGTGGGAGAAATTTAATTAATCTCTAATAAAGCGACTAAAAAATACAAATCCAAGCACATTGAGACGTGTTGCTCCAGTAATTCCTTTGATAATTTACCTCGCCTTCTTTACACTGTAAAAAAATGCTTATTTTTATCTAAGTCATAAATAAAACAAAGACTAGTGGAGTACATTTTACAAGATGATACTTTGGCTTTTCTACTTGAAAATTCAATTCAATGTAATATATATATTTTTTTTACTTACTGTTTCTTTGTGAAATTTTCTAGCAATTTATAGGTAAAGGTAAGTGGCAAAAAGTATTTTGTTGCTAATAAAAAGTACATATTTAATATTATATTTATGTTAAGTAATTAATCATTTAAAAATAACCTAATTTGAATAATGAATATTGAATTTTCAATTAAATATAATGTAAATATTACTTTTTAAAATGAGAAATGTGTAACATTGTGTTAACAATATAATAACAAGAACCACGCTAAACACAAAGTATGAGTAATTCCTTTAGCAAACAACACTAATTATTAATACCTGCTTGCCTTTATCATAGAAAATAACTTTTCCACGTGCCTTGCTCTCCATTAGGTCATAGTGAATCCAAAAAAGAGACAATAGTAAAAAAAATAAAAATAAAATGTATTTATAAAATTGTTTCTGAATTGTGCGAAAATTGTTTTGACACCAAAATATTTCTATATTTTATTGCTATAAAAGGACAAAAAAATATATTTTTTAAATTATTTTATTTTTAAATATAAAAAGCACCACACTAAACAAGAATAAGTAATTCCCTTAGCAAAAAACACTAATCATTAACACTGTTGGGAACTTTACTTTAAAAAAGTTACTTTTTAAGTTACTCACTACTTGTTCCAAAAAGTAACTGAGTTGGTAACTGAAATACTCTATAATAAAAGTAACTCGTTACCAGGGAAAGTAACTATTTGTGTTACTATTAAAAAAAACTAGTTGCTATATGTCAGAGAATTAGTATTTGTTTTTAGCAGTTTTCACAAGTCAGTTGAAATGAGTAGAACAGACAGGTGTTCATACATAACTTTCGATATTTATTGCACGTCAACATACAGCCAGAGTCTTTCTTTGCAAGTGGATGGCGAGCTATCATCTGTGGTGGAGGTATCAGTGTTTTTTGGCCACTAGCTTTGTAGATGCGTGTGTCTTTGTGAGATGCTTCATTAAATTAGAGATGCTTACAACGGATGTCGAAAAAAATCTTCGCTCCTGGACATAATGTACACATTACATGCACGTTCTTGCCTTTGACCACAATGAATTTGAAGTAGCGCTTATATCTCCACCTTGAAAATGCCAACTTTTCATCGTTTTTCTCCTGACTCCCCATCTCTGCTGCAAATCTCTGTGTAGCTGTTGCGTGTGTGTCGCTGCTGGCACGTGTGCTGGCATGTGTATAAAAACACTGGCTCTGATTGGCTACCATGAAACACATGACTCTGCCTTAGCCAATCATAATCGCTTATCTCGTCATTAACCCACCTCATCACTCGCTGTGTGAGCCAGGGGTGAGTTTATTATTATTATTAACACAGTACTCAATCAATGCATAGTAATGCACCACATTTAACGTTCAGTAATGTTAAAGGCATTGTAACGACGGGAAAAGTAATTAATTAGATTACCCCGTTACTGAAAAAAATAACATTGTTACCTAACGCCATTCTTTTAAATGGTGTTATTCCAAACACTGATCATTAATAGCTTGCTTGCTTTTATCACACAATCAACTTTTTCATATGCCTTGATCTCCATTAGTCCCTTGGGAGCCCAAAAAAAAACAGACAAAAGGCAAGAAACATCTTTAAAAAAAAGCTACCACCTACAGAAACAAGAAGCAAAGGGAAATGGAGGATAAAGAAATGCATCCGGTGGATTTGAACATGAATGTTCAGTGGTAAGACCCGGCGTAAGGGCTTTTTCAGCCGCACTCCCTAGAGACGCACACTGTGCTGTTTGGACTTTCATTGGAAAACTGCTGCCTGCTCTTTAATGAAAACTATATTTCACACCATGGGGGATGAAAGGCGCTCTTACTTTCCTCTTTCGGCCTGACAGCTCCCAATTCCTTCGGTATGTGCCAAGCGTTTGATTAGAGGCAGCGAGCGGCTGAGCTGGATGCATGATAACCTTACACTTAACTTCATTCATTCACCATGTTAGCCGTCATTCACACCCTCGGCAACACAAAAACAAGTAATAACAGCTTTCTGTGCCGTATCACCGCTCTTGCTTTAATCAGCTAGCAACAGGCAAATGGGCAGGAGGAACAAAACACAACGGTTACCGGTAAAGACTAGCTTCTGCTGGATTCCTCCCGAACGCTGGTAAAGAAAATGTCGAGAGGTGGAAACTACATTTTACAAGTTGACCCTGATTGCTGGGAAACGCTTTTACAGGTGTGATGCATTCGCAGCACATTTGCATTGTACTGGTTTTTGCAAAACTTTGGTGAATATTGCAAAACTGAAATTTGCCAACGAGAAATTTGTCACAAATTTAGGCACAAAACATATGTTTTAAATAACTCCATTTCAATTTCATGTTGTCTACACTTATCATTAATAGATTGCTTACGTTTAGGTTGTAAGAAAAAAAACTTTTCCATGTGCCTTTCTCTCCATTTGTCCCTTGAGAACCCAAAATGGTTAAAATGTTCCAAAACTGGGAACTTTTTCCAAAAGTAAACAAATGTAATAAAATAAACAAAAAAATTAAATATAAATAGACAAATTCATTCATATTTTAATTATACAATAAAATGTATAAGTAAAAAATATATATAAATAAAAAAGTATACTGTAACAAATGAAACGTGCAAATAAAATGTAAAATGTAAACAAATTTTCATAAATCAATGAATAATACCATATCAATAAGTAAAACAAATATATCATATACATTTTATATAAATTAATTATAATAAACAAATGCCAATCTAATAAAATAAAAAGTAAAACAAATATAGATATATTATTATTGCTAGTAAAACCGCTGATGAAAACTATCTTAGCCATTGGCTAAATTCGGCACAATGCATGAAATGGTAACATTTATGTTAAAATTGTACATGGTCCCTTTTCAAAAAATATAAAAAATATATATATATATAAAAAAGTTAAAAAAATCTAATTTAATAAATATATAGAGAATTATTATAAATATATAATATAAAGAAACGAAATTATGCTAATAAAAATACAATAATTCAAGCATACAACAATGATTTATAAGAAAGCAGTCAAAACATGTTAATAAGTAATAAAATAAATATATAAAACCAATTATTTATAGAGATAATCAGGGTCTGGCTCAGTCCATTTCCTAACATCAAACGCTTTCATTCTGTCTGGCAAAGCCACTGGTTACTGTAATATTGAATAAATGTAGTTGTAATTTGTATGTGATTTCTAATCTCTTTGCTAAAAAGCCAATTCTGTGTTCTCGGCACAGATGGGAAACTCCCACCGGATGCTGAGGTTAATTCACAACTGACCGAAAACTGAAAAAAAAAGAAAAAAAGAAAAAAACTAATTATCCTTAAGTAACGAGTATGGAAAATCATTTAATTAAAGTGAAAGGTTCATTGTTTCTGCTGTAATATCTGAGCCCTTAAAGAGCTGTGGGAATGGGATCTTGACGATTTATTAGATTCATTTTGTTTGGAAAGTGGCCAGGGAGAAACACTTTAATAAGAATCAGGAAAGTGTGTTCAGTTCCCCTAAAGTTAATAAAAAATATAATAAAAAAAGATTTTTTTGTAGTAAAATAATAGATTAAATGAATATTAATAAGTAATAAATGTAATATCTAAAATACAAATAATTCGCTATATATAACATGACAAATAAAATCATGAAAATAAGTACAAATAAATAAAACTAATTCAGATATAAATCTCATGCATCTAGAAATACAGGTTCCCTTGTGAGACAGACATATGAATGCAGCTCTGGCTCGAAACGCATCTGACTGAACGTTTAGGAGTTATTTTGAGTCTCTCTCTGTGTTTCCTGCTGTTCTCTGGTGTCCCATCGCTGACAGCTGGTAAGTGGAGCCCATTTATCCTGCGTAGCTCGTGTTGTTAACCTTGCTAAAGTGCGAGCGCATCGCTCTGTAAATGTGTGTTTGGAGACGTGGCCGGGCTCAGCTGACCTCCTCTGAGGGCCGGACGGGAAACGTGTGCTGTATTCATCTGAATCCCTCTCATAATCTTCTCTACCCACCTTTTCAAGAGTAACATTGACTGGAGTTATACTAATCTGACAGAAATGTCTTAGATTCAGCTAAATCTATTAGACAAGTTATCAAAACCGTAGTTTAATTGTGGTATTTAGAGTTGAATTATAGTAGACAGAGATAAAATGTTCTTCTGTGCAAATTTACAGTAGTATTGTTTAACTGCATTAACTGGGATAAAACTATAGTAGCCTAACTATAAATAAAACTAGTACTACAGTAAAATTTATTTGATTTGATGACTTTTATAATAGAATTAGAATCTACAACATTTTCACAAAAATACACTACAATACTGCAGTACTGGAGCATAAGCATTTTAAAGCAAAATAAAATGTACCATATTTTTTGCTTGTTTACTATACTGTATATGGCACTTTAGAAACTGTAGTAATACCACAGTAAAATTTCTTTATTACAGTGCAAAAAACAATGGTAAATGTCAAAGGAATACAGGTTAACCCTTATTTAATATGGTATGTCTTCAAATATCACAAGTAAACTGTTGTAAATACGCAAAAACTAACTGGGTTTACTATGGTTTTACTCCAAATACCACAGTTAAAACAGTGGTTACCATTCAAGAACTATGATGCACTCTTAAAGTTAATTTTACCCTTGTTTACTATGGTTTTACCTCAAATACTACAGTTAAACAGTGGTTACTGTTCATGGTAACATTGTAAATTTTCATAGATGGTGATTTTACCCTTGTTTTCTATGGTTTGACCCCAAATACCACAGTTTAACAGCTGTTAACATGCAAAACCATGGTACATTTTCACAAAAGGTGACTTTATCTTTGTTTACTATGGTTTTACCCCAAATACCACAGTTAAACAGTGCATACCATGTAAGAACCATGGTAAATTTTCATAGAGGGTGATTTTAGCTTTGTTTACTATGGTTTTAACACAAATACCACAGTTAAAAAGTGGCTATCATGTAAAAACTATGGTAAATTTTCATTGATGATGATTTAACTTTGTTTACTATGGTTTTGCCTCAAATACAACAGTTAAACAGTGCCTACCATGTAAGAACTATGGTACATTTTCCTAAATGGTGATTTTAGCCTTGTTTACTATGGTTTTACCACAAATACCACGGTTAAAAAATGTTTACCATGTAAGAACTATAGTACATTTTTATTGATGGTGATTTAAGCCTGGTTCACTATGGTTTTACACCAAATACTACAGTTACACAATAATTAACTAGCAAGAAACATGGTAAGTTAGATGGTGATTTTACCTTTGTTTACTATGGTTTTACTTCAAATACCACAGTTAAACAGTGCCTACCATGTAAGAACCATGGTAAATTTTCATAGATGGTGATTTTAGCCTTGTTTACTATGGTTTTACCACAAATACCACAGTTAAAAAGAGGCTACCATGTAAAAAACTATGGTAAATGTTCATTGATGGTGATTTTACCTTTGTTTACTATGGTCTTACCCCAAATACCACAGTTAAACAGTGTCTACCATGTAAGAACCATGGTAAATTTTCATAGATGGTGATTTTAGCCTTGTATACAATGGTTTTAACGCAAATACCACAGTTAAAAAGAGGCTACCATGTAAAAACTATGGTAAATGTTCATTGATGGTGATTTTACTTTTGTTTACTTTGGTTTTTACCTCAAATACCACAGTTAAACAGTCCCTACCATGTAAGAAACATGGTAAATTCTCAGCTTAGTTGGTCTCACTGAAAATGCCACAGTTAAACAGTGGTTTCCACATAATAACCATGGTCGAGTTCTTAAAATACTACAGCTTCCATGCCAACATGTTTCAAAAGACTCTGATGCCGATAATTGTTCTGATCAACAGGTGCATTGGTCCAAAAATATCAAATTAAAATGTATTCCAGCATCTAAAAGTATATCTGAAGTCCTGACATGCCTTGAAAACCTTTACAGATGGTGGAAGAGAGTTTGAGAGAAGGCTTTCACTCATTTCCAGACTGCAGACGATAGCGGCGGCGGTTCTCAGCATGTCTCAACATGCCTGGAAAGTGTGTTTGAGTCTGAACTCATGTGAAGTCTTTCCTTTGACGAACGTGTGCGAGTAACACCAATCTGAACACATCAACACCAGGAGGGCTTCTTCAGGAGATGGGTTTCTATGGCAACTGTTTGAGTATCTCTTGCAAGATGGTCGAGAGACACAAACTCAGCATGAGAGAGAGAGGGTCAGATAAGAGCATGTTTAAAATAGCATACTCTGTCTTTTATAAGAGCCATGGAGAAACCGAAGCGGCAAAGCTCCTGTAACAAATGCAATAAATGTCCAATCTCAAGATGTTTTCAATGGGAGCGGTGTTTAATTAGTGTGAACATGATCCTCATGTTAAAAGAGGCGAACCGCTTTATAAAGACTTGAGATCAAGCAGCAGAACATTTCAGTAAATGTGTTCGCTGATATTTAATATCACGCCATGTATTTGTTCTTAAACAAAAAGTAAATTCAAAATGTTTCACACAAGATTTAAATAAATATATACATTAATACATTTAGAGTAGTACTAAATATATTAGATAAGTCATCAAAAAGCAAATTTTACAAGTTTTACCTGAGTTACTAGTCGTTTTACTCCAAACAACACACTTAAATTAGGATTCGATGCAAAAACTATGGCAAACTTCCATAAAAGACTATTTGAACTGGGTTTACAATGGTTTTACTCAAATACTACAACTATTGTTATCATGCAAAAACTATTGTAAACTTAAAGTAGGATTTAACTGGGTTTACTATGTTTTTTTTTTTTCATAAAAGACCATTTTGCCAGGATATAGTATAGTTTTATTCTAAATACCACAGTTAACGTATAGTTACCATGCAAAAAACATAGTAAACTTTCATAAAAGGCCATTTGAACTTGGTTAAATATGGTTTTACTCCACACACTTGATTTAAACAATGATAACCATTCAAAATCTATTGTAGATTTGCATTGAAGGCCATTTTACTCTGGTTTGCTATAGTTTTACTCTAGCTATCACAGTTAATATACAGTTACTATGCAAAAAAAGTTAGAAATAAGTTAAATTAAGTTATAATGATCTAGGCGAACTACAAACACCGTGATGGAATTATAGTTACAATGCAAGAACCATGTTTAATTAAAAAAAATCAGTTGAATCGTAGAAATCAATTAGCTACACAGTTACAACTTGCATATCTGAATACAGTCATGCTAGTCAAAAGAAAATATTGCAAAATGAGTCTAATGACATGTTTTTTTACTTGATCTGCAATTAAAAAGTGCATTAAAATTGTGATATTCACTAAGTTGCTTGAATTTATATTCCCAGATATAATGAAACAAACACACATTTATCCTTAATATGATATATCATCCAGTCCTAGTATCCACAAGAAAGACATATATAAATTAGTCCTGTCAAACGATTAATCACATCCAAATAAGTTTTACTTAACATAGTATATGTGTGTACTGCGTATATTTATTATATTTAAGAAATATGTTTATATATTAAATATATTTACATATAAATTATATGAATCTAAGCACACACACACACACACACACACACACACAAACATATACACATATATATATATATATATATATATATATATATATATATATTCACTGTATGGGTCTCATTCATGAAACACGAGCGGAATGAATTTTTGTGTAAATCGCGTGTAAAGTGGTTTTGCCGTACATTTTCGTATTCATTAAAACGTTCGTATTTTCCAAATGTTAGTTGGTACGAAAGAAATCCACACCTGCTCCCAGCCACGCGTAAATAGTGCGTTTAACGTCTGAACATTTTGCTCATTAATACGGCTGCATTTTAATTCACCTTAATTGGGTACATATTTACACAGCATTTTGAAAAAAAAAACATTATATATATTAATTACATACGGTTTTTCTTTTAACTTTTATTATGAGAGCCAGTAATAGGATCTGTAATATGCTGCCAAACTTCCTTTTTTAGGACCTGATACGCAACAAGTACGCTTTAAAATAAAATGTGGCGTTTTGAATGAACTTCTGATAATAAAACTTCAATTTCTGCAGCTGAGAAATGTTTCTTTTTCAGTCGTTTTTTTGAGAAGACATGTTGAAATCCTTCGTTTGGTGTCATAATATGATGCTCATATATAGTTGTCAGTCAGATTTAATAGGCGGGATTTATGGTAATTGAGAGCGAGCATGCACGTGCGTCCCATTTACGACTGATTGGAATTCATTAACACACACACACACACACACACACATTTCAACAAGTTTTGTGAATCAGGAGAATAGTTTTCGGGAAGTTCTCTTTACGCGCAAATCACTCATATATTTACTCATATATTTACGAATGTTTCATGAATGAGACCCTATGTGTGTATTTCTACATAATACATATACACATCACACACATATATTATGCAAAGAAAAAAACATTTATTTTTGGATGCGATTAACCATGATTAAATCGTTTGACAGAACTAATTCAAATTTGACATTTAATATCTAATCTCTAATGTAAAAGTTAACGTTTTTGTTTCAACCAAATTAAATTTCAAATCTCTATCTCAGATTGTGCGTCAAGTTTGTAAGTCAAAAATCTCAAACTCGAACTCAAACTCAAACACTTCTCATCAAATATTGGCGAAATGAAACAATCTGAGCTGATTGTTAAAACCTGTTGCATTTTTGTTCATTTTTACAAAATAAGCACAAAAGAAAACAAAAGCAGCAGAATCCGCTGAAGACAGCAGGCCATAAAACTCATTGTGAGCAGTTTGTGTGTTTGTGTTATCAGAAATAAATGAAACTGCTCTTACAGGCTGGAATCGGCCTGTCCCAACATGCTGTTTGTTTAATGGCTTCCTTTGCTGTGCTAATCAAACGTACGCCTTCCGGATTTGCAGAAACCACTGCATCTTATTTCCAGAGCTTAAGCGGAGAGACTCACACAATCTGCTGGTGTAGCGGCAAGGACGGTCGAGGGCTTCCGCTGAGTGGAAATTCAGCATGTTCAGCAAATATGAGCTGGTGTTCGTGATCTGGATGCAGGAGGGGCAAAACGCTGCCCTTTTGAACTGCTTTCAGATCAGTTTACCCTAGCTAAACGGCTCCAAAAAGCACAATAAAGAATGCACTTCTCAATAGATAGGAGAACAACTGCTTGTCTTGCTAAAGAAAATATGATATACTTCATGAAAAGCAAACTGGTCAAAACTTTTTAGACAGGGACTCACACTTAACTGAATTTTGCTTGACCTACTGTAGGTATCAAATAAAAACCAAGCTAACACTTCACAAAAGTTGCACATTTTGAAATGAGTTAGTAAACAAAAGCTACCAATGAACAGCACTTTTACAGCATAGATTGGTTTGTAATTATTGGTAATTTTCAGTTGCCAAAATCAAATACTTTCATAGTGGCTGTGATTATTGCCTGTTCAAAGTGGACAAATTACGCCAAATTATGCAATTTATGTAACTTCACATGGTGCCTGGTTGTAAAACCAGAGTGCAATAAACTATTTAATTTGGATCTGTATAAAATTTGTGGATAAATGGAGAAATTTAAAGGGAGATGTAATAATTGGGGGCTCGTACGGGACAATGCTGTATAAACACATACTGTATAAAGAGACACTATCTTCACTGATCATTTTGTTCCATATAAACTTGTTTGTTATGAATATTATAAATAAAAAGGATGTATAATCTGAATACCAGTAGAGTCTTAAATTAGTCACTATTGTAGTTAAGCGAAGTCAATTATACAATGTCATAGTTCTTACATCTAAACGCTAGCTGTTTGCATTGTGTACTGTGCACTAGTGTGCTACGTCAGCTGTAGTTTAAGTTTATCTACCAATGTACTGACTTCAGGTCAGCATTAAAGGCTTATGTATCTCAGGCCGCTCATCAGCCATGAAAAGTGCTGAAAACGTGGGCAGAAAATGGCGCTCAGGTCTCGCAGCAATCCATCACCGAGACCCCATTCGTGGATCTTCATAAGCACTTGACATTCCCAGTACAAGAGAGGAGAGCGGCTCCTCCCACCTGTGATACGATGATGGATGGAAAAGCCACCATATCAGAGAGAAATGAGAGTGATGTTTCCATTTACACATTTCTAATCACACTTTCCCAAAGATCCAAGTAGGCTTATTCTCCATTCACAACCCTTCAGTCTAAGCATGAAACGCACGTAATTGAGGAGGACTTGTGCTTTCCCACATTTTAAGGGCAAACGGCGTCTTGCAACATGTAAACGCAACAAGATGTTCTCCACACTTCTGTGAGCACTAGCAGGATGTTTCATAGGGGACACTGCTGAGAGTGCTAATTAGCCAAACCGTCCAGGCTTGAATACAGTAATAACTAGAAATGTGTGGAATGTGGACGTAAACAGGAATACATCAGCTAGCTGTTTGAAAAAAGCTGAGGTAGAAAGCTACGGTTAGCTATGAGCTGCTACAGACAGACAGACAGACAGATAGATAGATAGGCCTATACCCCAGACAGAAAGACAGACATCTAGATAGAAAGACAGATCTATAATCAGACACAAAGTAGGGCTGTGCCAAAAATCGAATGCGATTTTCATGCGCATCTCATCAGTAAAGGCGTTCCTGTGATTAGTAATATATATTCAGCATGTGTGTTTAGATCAGGGTTTCCAAAACAAACACCTGCCCAATTGCTTCTCAAAACTAGTCCAATCACGTTTCATTCCAGGTGATAAAAACACGACGTTATTGGTATTATTCCATTGGCAAAATAAGTGATATTTAGCCCCTAAAATGCTAATTTTACCAAGGCAACCCTGCCAAAAAAAAACATGTAATTTATTCCTGGACGCAATTTTTATCAGTGAACCTGATAAAAAATTGTGGGAAATTGTGGAATTTTTATTAGTGAAAACATGATTGGCCTAGTTTTGGACTAGTTTTGAGAAGGCAATTGGGCAGGATTTGTTGTGGAAACCTGGCAAACCCTGATCTGAACGCACATCGCTGGAGATATACTTCTAATTACCAGGAGCGGCTTTACTGATGAGATGCGCATGAAATCGCATTCGATTTTTTTACACAGCCCTAACAGAGGACAGATAGTCAGACAGATTCTGCGTAGCTGTCAGTGACTATAGCTCTGTGTAGTAAATGCTGCCCTATGAAAGCACGTGTTGGAGATTTACTACTAATCACAGAACCGGCTTTACTGCAATTGGTATTATTATAGACATTCGATTAATTGATGCAGCCCTAGCAGACAGCTAAATGTAGGATTTCAGATGGATAAAAGGATGTCTAGTAGAAAGACAGACAGACGTCTAGAAAGATAGATGTCTAGATAGATGACTAAATAAACATAATGGGCCTAATTTCACAAAAACCGAACGTACGAAAATTGGGCTTTATCAATATGGACGTGAGCGGTGGCTATGATCCAATCTCATGTCTGGTCTCAGCTCGTGTACACAAGTTAATCCTGGTGGAGAATTGTAGAATGACAGCATTAAGTTCATTTATATTTTCCTGACCTACAACCGAAACTATTATATACACAAATAGCAGTGTTAACAACAGACCATAAAGGATTCGCACATTGTCAAATCACACACCAGCAGCGCTTGACGGAGAAAACAAGAAATTACGTCTATAAAAGAAATTAAATAAATAGGACCACAAATATATAATAAGCTGTAATATAATTAACAGATTAACAAAGGGGGAAAACTGTGCAACAAGTATAGGCTAGACTCCGTTTTGTGTCACACTTTAATGCATTTTATTTATTTTCTTTATATCTTTATTTGATTTAAATCCATCTGATCGCACAGATGCCTCACGCACGCACACACACAAACAACATTAGTTCTAGCATTGCCTTACATTTTTAGCCCTTCAGTTTCATCAAACTAAAATGCATTCAAGGTCCACTATTAATTCAGCATCCAACACCCAGACAAACATTTTTGCACATGTGAAGGATTTTACACGGATATTAGAACATGAGTGAAATATAACGCCTTGTTAAGGCTACAGTCAGAGACAGATATAAGGATGTCTAGAACGATGACAAGATAAACAATCTGTTAGATAGATAGATGTGGTGGTCAATTACAGTAGGTGGGCACAGACACATGAATGTCTAGACAGACGTGTATAATCAGACAGAGGGCCGGACAGATATATTTAAACACCTAATGCAACTAGTATTTTCCTCACTTTTCTTTTTTGTAATTATTTTCCTCCATCACACTTCACTCAGATGGAGGAGCTCCTATACACACACACCTGCATCAGCCAGCGCTGCTCTCCAGCGGCCACACACATCACACACACACACACACACACACAGGGTTACAGCTGCCGTCCCCATGACCGATGATGATGGGAACAATATTTCAGGTCTGTGAGAGCCGGGCCGAGCACAGATGACGGCAGATGCTAATGCAGACCGAGACTGCAGCGAAGGAAGCTGGATCAGGACTGACCCCTACAGGTCAAAGAGGAATTACACCCATTCTACATACTCCAGCAATGACGTCATGGGTTAACTGACAGGGAAACAAACCATGTTGGACTGGCTAGTTAGCCATGGGGCAAGAAATTCAACATCACTTCAGCAGAACATCTAAAAATAGTGGCTTTCAGTGTGATCAGTGCAATTTTATAATACGAAGACAAGGTAGCGAATTGGGTTAAGCGGCTATGCAAGGTCTGATATGAAGGATTGATGATGGTTTTTGCAGCAATAGATTTTTAAATATATAAAAAAAAAAGATTGTTTACTCACCTTCATGTATTTTCATACCTCTAAGACTTGCTTTTTTGCATAAAATACAAAATATCTAAACTTTTTACTTGTTGAGACAAACTATTTAAAGAGATAGAAAGTTCACCTAAAAACTTTGCTTTAAGTTGTTTTATCCTGTATGAGTTTCTTTTTTTCTGCTGACATTTTGAAGTATTTTGGTAACAGTTGCTGGAAGCCATTGACGTCCATAGTATTTTATCCATACAATGCAAGTCAATGGCTAATAAATATAAAAACAATAAATTGACAAAATAAATTATTTTAAAAAAAAACACACACACCAAAAATGATCAGAATCAGAATCAGAATGAGCTTTATTGCCAGGTATGTTTACACACATACGAGGAATTTGTTTTCGTGACAGATCATAAAAGTATTCAATAACAATGTTATTCATAATTGTAAAAGTCTTCTAA